>NC_135954.1:2425523-2462179 GCF_053455715.1 Rhinoraja longicauda | reverse complement strand
AATCATCCAATACTCAAGTGCATAGAGTTAAGGTGAGTCCTTCCATTTTTCCTTGGGTGCAGTTCAGTTTATTGTCCCGTGTACTGAGGTACAGTGAAAAGCTTTTGTTGCGTGCTAACCAGTCAGTGGAAAGACAATACATGATTACAATCGAGCCGTCCACAGTGAACAGATACAGGATAAAGGGAATAACGTTTAGTGCAAGGTAAAGCCAGTAAAGGCCGATCAAGGATAGTCCGAGGGTCACCAATGAGGTAGATAGTAGTTCAGCACTGCTCTCTGTTTGTGGTGGGATGGTTCAGTTGCCTGATACGGAGGGGCAGGTGGAGCAGAGAAAGCAGGGACTCTGCAGAAGGACTTGGACACGTTGGGAGAGTGGGCAGAGAAGTGGCGGGTGGAATATAGTGTGGAGCAAAGTGAGGAGGCGTGCATTTTGGTAGCAGGAATAAAGGCGTAGATTATTTTCTAAATGGGGAGAGAATCCAGAAATCGGAGGTGTAGAGGGACTTGGGAGTGGCTGGTGCAGGATTCACAAACAGTTCATCTGCAGTTTTGGTCTCCAAATTTGAGGAAGGATATTCTTGCTATTGAGGGCGTGCAGCGTAGGTTTACTAGGTTAATTCCCGGGATGGCGGGACTGTCGTATGTTGAAAGACTGGAGCGACTAGGCTTGTATACACTGGAATTTAGAAGGATGAGAGGGGATCTTATCAAAACATATGATTATTAAGGGGTTGGACATGTTAGAGGCAGGAAGCATGTTCCCAATGTTGGGGGAGTCCAGAACCAGGGGCCACAGTTTAAGAATAAGGGGTAGGCCATTTAGAACTGAGATGAGGAAAAACTTTTCCAGTCAGAGAGTTGTGAATCTGTGGAATTCTCTGCCTCAGAAGGCAGTGGAGGCCAATTCTCTGAATGCATTCAAGAGAGAGCTAGATAGAGCTCTTAAGGATAGCGGAGTCAGGGGGTATGGGGAGAAGGCAGGAACGGGGTACTGATTGAGAATGATCAGCCATGATCACATTGAATGGCGGTGCTGGCTCGAAGAGCCAAATGGCCTCCTCCTGCACCTATTGTCTATTGTCTATTGTTTATTGGATCGGTAGTGAAGAAAGCAAATAAATGCCAGCATTAATACAGGATACAGCATGAAGAGAATGACGTTTAGTGCAAGGTATAGTCCGATTAAAGATAGTCCGAGGGTCTCCAATGAGGTAGATGGGAGGTCAGGACCACTCTCTAGTTGGCGAGAGGACGGTTCAGTTGCCTGATAACAGCCGGGAAGAAACTGTCCCTGAATCTGGAGGTGTGCGTTTTCACACTTCTGTACCTCTTGCCTGATGGGAGAAACATAGAAAATAGGTGCAGGAGGAGGCCATTCAGTCCTTCGAGCCAGCACCGCCATTCATTGTGATCATGGCTGATCATCCACAATCAGTAACCTGTGCCTGCCTTCTCCCCATATCCCTTGATTCCACTAGCCCCTAGAGCTCTATCTAACTCTCTCTTAAATCCATCCAGTGATTTGGCCTCCACTGCCCTCTGTGGCAGAGAATTCCACAAATTCACAACTCTGGGTGAAAAAGTTTTTTCTCATCTCAGTTTTAAATGGCCTCCCCTTTATTCTAAGTCCAGTAAAGTCCGATTAAAGATAGTCCGAGGGTCTCCAATGAGGTGGATGGGAGGTCAGGACCGCTCTCTGGTTGTGGTAGGATGGTTCAGTTGCCTTATAACAGCTGTGAAGAAACTGTCCCTGAATCTGGAGGTGTGCGTTTTCACACTTCTGTACCTCTTGCCCGATGGGAGAGGGGAGAAGAGGGAGTGGCCGGGGTGAGACTGGTCCTTGATTATGCTGCTGGCCTTGCCGAGGCAGCGTGAGGTGTAGATGGAGTAAGTGGAAGGGAGGTTGGTTTGTGTGATGGTCTGGGCTGCTGGCCTTGCCGAGGCAGCGTGAGGTGTAGATGGAGTCAGTGGAAGGGAGGTTGGTTTGTGTGATGGTCTGGGCTGCTGGCCTTGCCGAGGCAGCGTGAGGTGTAGATGGAGTCAGTGGAAGGGAGGTTGGTTTGTGTGATGGTCTGGGCTGCTGGCCTTGCCGAGGCAGCGTGAGGTGTAGATGGAGTCAGTGGAAGGGAGGTTGGTTTGTGTGCTGGCCTTGCCGAGACTCTGAACTGCTGTGTGATCTCTGCTTTGACTCTCAATGTGCCCGTGGCATTAATTAGGCCACAGCTTGAACACAGAGCACTGATTTGCCTACCAGATTGCAGGAAATATTGGAGGTCGTGATGGAATTTACGAGAATGTTTTTTGGGACTATTGGCCACGCGCATGGTTTGGAAACAATTTTGCTTTGCTGTTTTCTTTCTCAACAGAGACTGAGGAGGAAAATAACAGATGTTTGAAATTATTGAGGCATTTAAGCGTCTTTTGGACAGGCCACATGGGTATGCAGGGAGTGGAGGGATATGGATCACTTGCGGGCAGATTAGAGTTGGTCTTGGCATCATGTCCAGCACGGACATTGCGGGCCGAAGGGCCTGTTCCTGTGGTCAACTGTCCTACATTCTAATGAACCCAGATAGAATAATTAAGGACTTATCTTACTTTGTCAGACTAGAACTGGAGTTTAGAAAGATGAGAGGGGATCTTATAGAGACGAATAAATTTATAAAAGGACTGGACAAGCTAGATGCAAGAAAAATGTCCCCAATGTTGGGGGAGTCCAGAACCAGGGGCCACACAGTCTAAGAATAAAGGGGAGGCCATTTTAGAACAGAGATGAGGAAGAACGTTTTCACTCAGAGTTGTGAATCTGTGGAAACATGTCCTTACCATCTGCTTTGATCTGTCCTTTTCACACCTTACATTATCACTGTACCCTTCCATATCTCTACTTTCTCTCACCCCTCAGTCTGAAGAAGGGTCTCGGCCTGAACTGTTACTCATTCCTTCTCTCCACAGATGCTGCCTGACGCGCTGAGTTACTCCAGCACTCTGTGAAACGTCACCTATCCATGTTCTCCACAGATGCTGCCTGACCCGCTGAGTTACTCCAGCACTCTGTGAAACGTCACCTATCCATGTTCTCCACAGATGCTGCCTGACCCGCTGAGTTACTCCAGCACTCTGTGAAACGTCACCTATCCATGTTCTCCACAGATGCTGCCTGACCCGCTGAGTTACTCCAGCACTCTGTGAAACGTCACCTATCCATGTTCTCCACAGATGCTGCCTGACGCGCTGAGTTACTCCAGCACTCTGTGAAACATTGCCCATTGCCCATTGACATTTCCCATTGCCCATTGCCCATTGACATTGCCCATTGCCCATTGCCCATTTCCCATTGTCATTGCCCATTGCCCATTGCCCATTGACATTGCCCATTGCCCATTGCCCATTTCCCATTGTCATTGCCCATTGCCCATTGCCCATTGCCCATTGCCCATTTCCCATTGTCATTGCCCATTGCCCATTGCCCATTGCCCATTGTCCATTGCCCATTGTCATTGCCCAGTGCCCAGTGCCCATTGACATTGCCCATTGCCCATTGCCCATTGTCATTGCCCAGTGCCCATTGACATTGCCCATTGCCCATTGCCCATTGCCCATTGTTCATTGCCCATTGCCCATTGTTCATTGCCCATTGCCCATTGACATTGCCCATTGCCCATTGCCCATTGCCCATTGTTCATTGCCCATTGCCCATTGCCCATTGCCCATTGTCATTGCCCAGTGCCCATTGACATTGCCCATTGCCCATTGCCCATTGCCCATTGCCCATTGTTCATTGCCCATTGCCCATTGACATTGCCCATTGTCATTGCCCATTGCCCATTGCCCATTGCCCATTGCCCATTGCCCATTGCCCATTGTCCATAACTCTACCGCTGTGCCACCGTGGCTGCGATGCGTGACGGGCGTTTGCTTTGTGTCTCGGCAGGGTTTGCAGGGCAGAGATGGCGGACACTGAAGGAGGGGACTCGGCCCCCAAGAGCAGGGCCTCGGCTTCCCACGTGGGCCGCAGTTCCACTCCCTCCGACAACAACAACGCCGAGGAGAATCCTGTCCCCGACTTCCAGTACTTCGGCCTGACGCCCAGATCCCCGCCCAACCTGCAAGGTAGAGACCGCCCACCATGCTCATCATTGTACTGACCGCCAGAGCTTAACGATAATCAGCAGGCAGTGGAGAAAGCCAACGGCACAAGAGGAGTTGGCCTTCATCACAAGAGGAGTTGAGTACAGGAGCAAAGAGGTCCTTCTGCAGATTATTATCTGAATGGTGTCAAGTTAGGAACAGGGGACGTACAACGAGATCTGGGTGTCCTAGTGCATCAGTCACTGAAAGGAAGCATGCAGGTACAGCAGGCAGTGAAGAAAGCCAATGGAATGTTGGCCTTCATAAGAAGAGGAGTTGAGTACAGGAGCAAAGAGGTCCTTCCGCAGATGTACAGGGCCCTAGTGAGACCACACCTGGAGTACTGTGTGCAGTTTTGGTCTCCAAATTTGAGGAAGGATATTCTTGCTATTGAGGGCGCGCAGCGTAGGTTTACCAGGTTAATTCCCGGAATGGTGGGACTGTCATATGTTGAAAGGCTGGAGCGACTAGGCTTGTATACACTGGAATTTAGAAGGATGAGAGGGGATCTTATCGAAACGTATAAGATTATTAAGGGGTTGGACATGTTAGAGGCAGGAAACATGTTCCCAATGTTGGGGGAGTCCAGAACCAGGGGCCACATAGTCTAAGAATAAAGGGGAGGCCATTTAAAACTGAGGTGAGAAGAAACTTTTTCACCCAGAGTTGTGAATTCTTGGGATTCTCTGCCACAGAGGGCAGTGGAGGCCAATTCACTGGATGAATTTAAGAGAGAGTTAGGTAGAGCTCTAGGGGCTAGCGGAATCAAGGGATATGGGGAGAAGGCAGGCACGGGTTACTGATTGTGGATGATCATCCATGATCACAATGAATGGTTGGAAGGGCCGAATGGCCTCCTCCTGCACCTATTTTCTATGTTTCTTTGTCATCTATATATTACTAAAACTCTCATATTGTATATGCCTCTATACACCGATCAGCCAAAACATTATGACCACTGACAGGTGAAGTGAATAACATTGATTATCTTGTTACAATGGCACCTGTCAAGGGGTGGGATATATTAGGCAGCAAGTGAACAGTCAGTTCTTGAAGTTGATGTGTTGGATGCAGGAGAAATGGGCAGGAGTAAAGACCTGAGTGACTTTGACAAGGGCCAAATTGTTCTGGCCAGACGACTGGGTCAGAGCATCTGTGAAACGGCAAGGCTTGTGGGGTGCTCCCGGTCAGCAGTGGTGAGTACCGACCGACAGTGGTCCGAGGAGGGACAAACCACAAACCGGCGACAGGCAGGGTGTTGGGCGCCCAAGGCTCATCGATGCGCGAGGGCAACGAAGGCTATCCCGTCTGGTCCGAACCGACAGAAGGTCGACTGTGGCACAAGTCACAGAAAATGTTAATGGTGGTCACGGGAGGAATGTGTCACAATACACAGTGCATCGCACCCTGCTGCGTATGGGGCTGCACACGGAGGACCAACAGCATATTAGGCAGGTGGGCATAATGTTTTGGCTCATCGGGTCATGCTGTTTTGGCTGATCGCTGTATATAAGTGTACATATATGCATATATATATATTGAATTTTACTACGTTTCCGAAATACAGCCAAAACGGTACAAATTAGCGCAACAATTTTAGCACCACCTGAATCATCGTTGTCCTGGGGTTCAAATGGTTGTTATATTTTAAACGTCTTTCACTTGTTAAACTTTACAAATCCCAATTCCATCTGCCGTGTTCGATGTCACAAAGAGAACCCAATTGGTCCTCGCCTTCGCAGTTGGGGCCCGTTGATCTGATACTTACATAAGATGGCCGCCGGATATGCCCGGGCACAGTTGGGGGAGGGTCGCCGCTCGTAGGGGGAGGGGGGGGGACCCCCGAGTGACGGGAGTGGCGGCCAATGAGTGGTGGGGGGGTTTGAGTAGAGCTCTCCTGCTGCTGTTCGCCCGGGGCCGGGTGAGTGGCCCCCTCTCCCATTTCCTCGCCCGCCCTCAGCCCGGGGGAGTTTTGAGGGGGGGTTGAGTGGGTGAGTGTTGTCAGTTGGGGGAGGGCCGCCGCTCGGGCGGGGGGAGGGGCGAACCCGCCCGAGTGACGAGAGTGGCGGCCAATGAGGGGGGGGGGGTTGTGAGGAGAGCTCTCCTGCTGATGGCCAGCTGGGGCCGGGGTGAGTGGCTCCCTCTCCCCTTTCCTCACCCACACCGGGAGAGTTTTGAGGGGGGGGTGGAGGGGGTGAGTGTCGTCAGTTGGGGGAGGGCCGCCGGGCCTGCAGGAGAAGTTTGGGCCCAACGGGTTCACATCCAGCTGGTACCTATTAAAAGCAACAGAGCACACAAAATACATTTGAACATGAATATCCACCACAGTGACTCCTCCACATTCCTCACTGTGATGGAAGGTGAAGAAAAGTTCAATCTCTTCCCTTCTTTGTCCACCAGCGGTCGGGGGCCTCGAACCTTCCGTTGACGGGACGATCTTGGCTCCCGTAGCCGGCAGCGTTTGGGCCCTCCGTGTCGGGGCAATCAAGCCCCTGCATCGTTGGGGGGATCTTGGTTGCGTTTAATCTAATAAATTACAATTAAAGCCCTTCCCAGTTCTACCACCAGTCTTCCTGTCTCCGACTACATCCCATCTCTGTCCCGCCCCCTCCCCTGACATCAGTCTGAAGAAGGGTCTCGACCTGAAACGTCACCCATTCCTTCTTTCCAGAGATGCTGCCTGACCCGCTGAGTTACTCCAGCACTCTGTGAAACGTCACCTATCCATGTTCTCCACAGATGCTGCCTGACCCGCTGAGTTACTCCAGCACTCTGTGTCTGTCTTTGGTGAATAATTAGTGTGCACTATCCTGACTATGTGGTTTTTGGGCGTTTAACTACGACGTGGGAGTCCATTATGGTGATGAATATCGGTATTGATGAATATTGATGTCCGGTAGATTGGGAACACGCTGACTTTGTGGAATGCCATTGAGCAAGGAGGTTTATTGATTAGGCTCTCGACAGTTTGACAGATTCAAGAAAACTGCCCGTTGGAGGGCGAGACGTAAATGCTTCCAATTGGAATTGTAGCTCTTGCTGTTAACACAGCGGCTGAGAAGGTTATTCGCAAATGTAAAGTTTCTGTGATACATCTCCAGGCACTCCAGACCCAAAATCAATCCCCTTGCCAAATTATAATCTATCAAACTGCTGGTTTCTGCAGGAGAAGTTAAATCAATACTCCAAGAAAACGAGTAGAATGAAGCCATAGGTTCATTTAGTTTATTGTTATTGTTATTTAAAACTGAGGTGAGAAAAAAACTTTTCCACCCAGAGAGTTGTGAATCTGTGGGATTCTCTGCCACAGAAGGCAGTGGAGGCCAATTCACTGGATGGATTTAGATAGACAATAGACCATAGGTGCAGGAGTAGACCATACGGCTCTTCGAGCCATGTGATTATGGCTGATCATTCTCAATCAGTACCCCGATCCTGCCTTCTCCCCATACCCCCTGACTCCACTATCCTTAAGAGCTCTATCTAGCTCTCTCTTGAATGCATTCAGAGAATTGGCCTCCACTGCCAGAGAATTCCACAGATTCACAACTCTCTGACTGAAAAAGTTTTTTCTCATCTCAGTTCTAAATGGCCTACCCCTTATTCTTAAACTGGGTTTTCTTTCCCGTTAATTCTGGGGTCATTAACTATCCCTTTACTCTCTTTCCCTTTAACTCCATCCTTGACTATCCAATTTAACACCCCCCCCCCTTATTTAGTTTAAACCACCCGTGTAGCAGTGGCAAACCTGCCCACCAGAATGCTGGTCCCCCACCTGTTAAGGTGCAATCCGTCCCTTTTGTACAATTCCCCCTTACCCCAAAACAGATCTCAGTGGTCTAAGAATCTAAATCCCTGCCCCCTGCACCAGCTCCTCAGCCACACATTCAGGTCCTGTATCTCCCTGTTCCTGCCCTCGCCAGCACGAGGAACTGGAAGCAAACCGGAGATAACTTTCTCATCTCGGTCCTAAAAGACTTCCCCCTTATCCTTAAACTGTGACCCCTTGTTCTGGACTTCCCCAACATCGGGAACAATCTTCCTGCATCTAGCCTCTCCAACCCCTTAAGAATTTTGTAAGTTTCTATAAGATCCCCCCTCAGTCTTCTAAATTCCAGCGAGTACAAGCCGAGTCTATCCAGTCTTTCTTCATATGAAAGTCTTGCCATCCCAGCCTGTTGCCGCAGAAACCCCTGTCCGTACCTCTCACAATGGAGTCTCCTACTACCACTGTGCTGCCTGACGTCGGCCTCTTTGGTTTTGGCTCAGCAGCACGTTCTGCTTCGCAGGCCAGTGGCCGCTCAGTGTGGCAACATCTTCTTCCCCAACAGCTTCCAAGTGGGTGAACCTGGTCTCAAGAGGCACAACACCCGGGGACCCTTACACTCCATGTTTCCTTCCCTTTCTCACCACCACCCACCTTCTCCCTTCCAGTACCTTCGGTGTAACAATCTCACTGTAGGACTTGTCCAGGAACTACTCAGTTTCTCGGACGGACCTGAGGTCATCCACTTGCTTCACCAGTTCTCCAACACGGTCCTTCAGGAGCTGTACCTGGATACACTTGTCACACCTGCAGCCAGAGGCATCAGCAGATCTGGACTACGGATGTTTTCCAGAGAGAGTTCAATTTTGCTCTCGATTCTTGATTAGCACCTGTACTAATCAAGAATCTATCTATCTCTGTTTAAAAATATCCACTGACTTGGCCTCCACAGCCGTCTGTGGCAATGAATTCCACAGATTCACCACCCTCTGACTACTTTAGTTTAGAGATACAGCTAGGAAACAGGCCCTTCGGCCCATCAAGTCCGCGCCGACCAGCGATCCCCGCACACTAACACTATCCCACACACACTAGGGACAATTTACACTCATACCAAGCCAATTAATCTACAAACCTGCACGTCTTTGGAGTGTGGGAGGAAAGCGAAGATCCTGGAGAAAACCCACGCAGGTCACGGGGAGAACGTACAAACTCTGTACAGACAGCACCCGTAGTGGGGATGGAACCCGGGTCTCTGGCGCCGTGAGGCAGCAACTCTACCGCTGCGCCACCGTGCCGCCCAAAGAAATTTGTCCTCATCTCCTTCCTAAATAAATGGCCGTTAACTCTGAGGCTGTGCCCTCTGGTCCTAGACTCTCCCACTAGTGGAAACATCCTCTCCACATCCACTCTATCCGGGCCAGTTAAAGTGCCTCAGGGTTTTCCTTGTTAATCCGCATGGTTTATATTCAGCATCAAGGCTTCGCCCACAGCCTGTCATAAAACCATGCTGACTCTCCATAATCAACCGAAGATAGACACACAGCGTGCTGGAGTAACTCAGCGGGTCAGGCAGCATCTGTGGAGAACATGGATAGGTGATGTTTCACAGAGTGCTGGAGTAACTCAGCGGGTCAGGCAGCATCTGTGGAGAACATGGATAGGTGACGTTTCACAGAGTGCTGGAGTAACTCAGCGGGTCAGACAGCATCACGAGTTACTCCAGCACTCTGTGCCATGAGAACTGCTGGAAGTCCAAGGCTAATGACAAAAAATGTCTCATCAAAATTAATTTCATTTCAAGGCAGGCAGCACTTAAATAATTTTATCTAAGATTAATTGTTTTTCCATTCATAGATTCCAGCACAGCAAGTAACTCATCAACTTTAGATAGAAACATAGAAAATAGGTGCAGGAGGAGGCCATTTGGCCCTTCGAGCCAGCACCGCCATTCAATGTGATCATGGCTGATCATCCACAATCAGTAACCCGTGCCTGCCTTCTCCCCATATCCCTTGATTCTACCAGCCCCTAGAGCTCTATCTAACTCTCTTTTAAATCCATCCAGTGAATTGGCCTCCACTGCCCTCTGTGGCAGAGAATTCCACAAATTCACAACAAAATTCTCTGGGTGAAAAAGTTTCTTTCTCACCTCAGTTTTAAATGGCCTCCCCTTTATTCTTAGACTGTGGCCCCTGGTTCTGGACTCCCCCAACATTGGGAACATTTTTCCTGCATCTAGCTTGTCCAGTCCTTTTATAATTTTTAAACGTCTCTGTAAGATCCCCTCTCATCCTTGATGAAACCTGATGGAAAATATGTTTAGAAAGAAAAGAATATTGACGTCAGTAAAGCTTTATCCAGGCAGAAATGCATCTTTCATGAGCCACATCAAAGGATTCCAACGTCCCATGCCAATTGGTTATTTTTATTTGATTCTTGCATCTGCAAACATTTAGTTGAATTATAAATTCACAACAGCATCCCAATAGCAGTCTGATCAAAAACACTGCCATGTTTACAAATGAAAACCATCCAAGATTTGGGCCAGTGCTCATAATCAATGTGATAGGAGCAGAATCAGGCCACTCGGCCCATCAAGTCTACTCCACCATTCAATCATGGCTGATCTATCTCTCCCTCCTAACCCCATTCTCCTGCCTTCTCCCCATAACCCCTGACTCTCGTACTGATCAAGAATCTATCTATCTCTGCCTTAAAAATATCCACTGACTTGGCCTCCACAGCCGTCTGTGGCAAAGAATCCCACAGATTCACCACCCTCTGACTAAAGAAATTCTTCCTCACCTCCTTTTTAAAGACCTTCCTTTAATTCTGAGGCTGTGCCCTCTGGTCCTAGACTCTCCCACTAGTGGAAACATCCTCTCCACAACCACTCTATCCAGGCCGCTCACTATTTGGCAAGTTTCAATGAGGTCCCCCCTCCCCCCCACAATATCTATTGATCTATTGCCCCGTAGAAAGCACTTTATCAGGATGCATCACAGCTTGGTTTGGGAACAGCTCCATCCAAGACCGCAAGAAATTGCAGGGAATTGTGGACGCAGCCCAGACCATCACACAAACCAACCTCCCTTCCACTGACTCCATCTACACCTCACGCTGCCTCGGCAAGGCCAGCAGCACGATCAAGGACCAGTCTCACCCCGGTCACTCCCTCTTCTCCCCTCTCCCATCAGGCAAGAGGTACAGAAGTGTGAAAACGCACACCTCCAGATTCAGGGACAGTTTCTTCCCGGCTGTTATCAGGCAACTGAACCGTCCTCTCACCAACCGGTGGCACGGTGGCACAGCGGTAGAGTTGCCACCTCACAGCACTTACAGCGCCAGAGACCTGGGTTCAATCCTGACTACGGGTGCTGTCTGTACAGAGTTTGCACGTTCTTCTGCGTGGGTTTTCTCCGAGTACTTTGGTTCAATAGACAATAGATGCAGGAGTAGGCCATTCGGCCCTTCGAGCCAGCACCACCATTCAATGTGATCATGGCTGATCATTCTCAATCAGTACCCCGTTCCTGCCTTCTCCCCATACCCCCTGACTCCGCTATCCTCAGGGCAAAGCCTAGGCCCAAACAAAACTCAATGTGGAGATTGCTAGCTCCTGACATCACCCCGTACACTAGCATTATCCTAATAACCGAAGGTATCACAAAATGCTGGAGTAACTCAGCGGGTCAGGCAGCATCTGTGGAGAACATGGATAGGTGACGTTTCACAGAGTGCCGGAGTAACTCAGCGGGTCAGGCAGCATCTCTGGAGAACATGGATAGGTGACGTTTCACAGAGTGCTAGAGTAACTCAGCGGGTCAGGCAGCATCTGTGGAGAACGTGGATAGGTGACGTTTCACAGAGTGCTGGAGTAACTCAGCGGGTCAGGCACCATCTGTGGAGAACGTGGATAGGTGACGTTTCACAGAGTGCTGGAGTAACTCAGCGGGTCAGGCAGCATCTGTGGAGAACATGGATAGGTGACGTTTCGGGTCGAGACCCTTCTTCAGACTGATGTCAGGGGGGGTGGGACAAAGATAGGATGTGGTAAGAGAATGGAAAACTCGTGGGAGAACTGGGAAGGGGGAGGGGAAAGAAAGGGAAAGCAGGGGCTATCTGAAGTTAGAGAAATCATTGATTGAGAATGATCAGCCATGATCACATTGAATGGCGATGCTGGCTCGAAGGGCCGAATGGCCTCCTCCTGCACCTATTGTCTATTGTCTATTGTCAATGTTGATACCGCTGGGGTGTAAACTGCCCAAGTGAAATATGAGGTGCTGTTCCTCCAATTTGCGCTGGGCCTCACTCACTCTGACACTGATTATCCTAATAATAATCATTATTCGGGTTGGAGTTAGGATATGTATCCAACACACACTATGTACAGTTTACAATTCCACCGAAGCCAATTAACCTGCAAACCTGCACGTCTTTGGAGCGTAGGAGGAAACCGGAGCGCCCGGAGAAAACCCACGCAGGTCACGAGGGAGGGAAAAATGAGATGAGAAAAATAAATTTTCACCCAGAGAGTTGTGAATTTGTGGAATTCTCTGACACAGAGGGCAGTGGAGGCCGATTCACTGGATGGATTTAAGAGATTTAGATAGAGCTCTAGGGGCTAGTGGAATCAAGGGGTATGGGGAGAAGGCAGGCACAGGTTACTGATTGTGGATGATCAGCCATGATCACAATGAATGGCGGTGCTGGCTGGAAGGGCCGAATGGCCTCCTCCTGCACCTAGTGTCTATTGTCAATCGTTTCCTGGATCATTCTCCGGACAGTCTCCAGAGCCGGCCCATGTTGTCAAGTCTCAGTTCAAAGCCTTGGGTAATGTGAGATTATGTGTGATGCTTTGAAGCATCGTTGCATTTGGCAAAAACATCCAGGTTTCTGTGAGCCAATGTCGCGTCTGGATAAAGTACAAAGGCAAGCGAGAAGTCTGTGTGCTGTGATGTTTAGCACATGGAGAAGTCGTGTCGCAGTTGTGTAAGACGTTGGTGGGACCACATGTAGAGTATTTTGTTCAGTTCTGGGCACCGTGTTACAGGAAAGATATCGTCAAGCTGGAAAGGGCGCAGGGAAGATTTACGAGGATGTTGCCAGGACTAGAGGGTGTGAGTTTAGAGATGCGGAGATACAGGGCGGAAACAGGCCCTTCGGCCCACCAGGTCCGCGCCGACGAGTGATCCCCACACACTAACACTATCCTACACCCACTAGGGACAATGATTACATTTGCCCAGCCAATTTACCTACAAACCTGCACATCTTTGGAGTGTGGGAGGAAACCGAAGATCTCGGAGAAAACCCACACAGGTCACGGGGAGAACGTACAAACTCCGTACAGACGGCGCCCGTAGTCGGGATGGAACCCGGGTCTCCGGCGCTGCATTCGCTGTAAGGCAGCAACTCTACCGCTGCGCCACCGTGACTGCCTTGTGAGCTACAGGGAGAGGTTGAATAGGCTGGGTCTCTATTCCATGGAGCGCAGGAGGATGAGGGGTGATCTTATAGAGGTATATAAAATCATCAGAGGAATAGATCGGGTAGATGCACAGAGTCTCTTGCCCAGAGTAGGGGAATCGAGGACCAATAGACAATAGACAATAGGTGCAGGAGGAGGCCATTCGGCCCTTCGAGCCACCACCACCATTCAATGTGATCATGGCTGATCATTCTCAATCAGTACCCCGTTCCTGCCTTCTCCCCATACCCCCTGACTCCGCTATCCTTAAGAGCTCTATCTAGCTCTCTCTTGAATGCATGCAGGGAATTGACATCCACTGCCTTCTGAGGCAGAGAATTCCACAGATTCACAACTCTCTGACTGAAAAAGTTTTTCCTCATCTCAGTTCAAAATGGCCTACCCCTTATTCTTAAACTGTGGCCCCTGGTTCTGGACTCCCCCAACATTGGAACATGTTTCCTGCCTCTTAATAATCCAACCCCTTAATAATCTTATACGGATCCCCTCTCATCCGTCTAAATTCCAGTGTATACAAGCCTAGTCGCTCTCTTTCAACATATGACAGTCCCGCCATTCCGGGAATTAACCTAGTAAACCTACGCTGCACGCCCTCAATAGCAAGAATATCCTTCCTCAAATTTGGAGACCAAAACTGCACACAGTACTCCAGGTGCGGTCTCACTAGGGCCCTGTACAACTGCAGAAGGACCTCTTTGCTCCGATACTCAACTCCTCTTGTTATGAAGGCCAACATTCCATTGGCTTTCTTCACTGCCTGCTGTACCTGCATGCTTCCTTTCAGTGACTGATGCACTAGGACACCCAGATCTCGTTGTACGTCCCCTTTTCCTAACTTGACACCATTCAGATAATAATCTGTCTTCCTATTCTTACCACCAAAGTGGATAACCTCACACTTACCCACATTAAACTGCATCTGCCATGCATCCGCCCACTCACACAACCTGTCCAATTCACCCTGCAACCTCATAGCATCTTCCTCACAGTTCACACTACCACCCAGCTTTGTATTATCTGCAAATTTGCTAATGGTACTTTTAATCCCTTCATCCAAGTCATTAATGTATACTGTAAATAGCTGCGGTCCCAGCATCGATGCTCGATGCTGGGACCGCAGCTATTTACAACATACATTAATGACTGGTACCCCACTAGTCACTGTCTGCCATTCTGAAAGGGACCCATTTATCCCCACTCTTTGCTTTCTGAGTGTCAACCAATTTTCTATCCATGTCAGTACCCTACCTCCAATACCATGTGCTCTAATTTTGCCCACTAATCTCCTATGTGGGACCTTGTCGAAGGCTTTCTGAAAGTCGAGGTACACCACATCCACCGGCTCTCCCCTGTCAATTTTCCTAGTTACATCCTCAAAGAATTCCAGAAGATTAGCTAGTGGGACAACATTAGCTACCCTCCATTCCACAGGAACTGACCCGGAATCTATAGAACATTGGAAAATGATCACCAATGCGTCCACTATTTCTAGAGCCACCTCCTTAAGTACCCTGGGATGCAGACCATCAGGCCCTGGGGATTTATCAGCCTTCAGTCCCATCAGTCTACCCAACACCATTTCCTGCCTATGACCAGAGGACATAGGTTCAAGGTGAAGGGGGAAAGATTTAATAGGAATCTGAGGGGTAACTTTTTTACACAAAGGGCGCACCCCAGCCGTTTGGCTTCTGTACAACATCTGTGCCGTAGATTCATACAGCGTATTTCACATTGGGTCCCTTCTTCGCACTGAGATACCACAGACTGAGACTCAGAGCTGCTGAGTTACTGCAGCACTCTGTGAAATGTCACCTATCCATGTTCTCCACAGATGCTGCCTGACCCGCTGAGAACATGGATAGGTGACGCTTCACAGAGTGCTGGAGTAACTCAGCGGGTCAGGCAGCATCTGTGGAGAACATGGATAGGTGACGTTTCACAGAGTGCTGGAGTAACTCAGTGGGTCAGGCAGCATCTAGGAGAGAGGGAATGGGTAACGTTTTGGGTCGAGACCCTTCTTCAGACTGACGTTTACCTGCATGGTGTTGTGCAAGTTGCTGTGAGCCGTGCCTGGCCGTTTCTGTGGTTTCAGGGTTTCTGGAGGTGTGGGGCGTGGAGTTGTATACCAGGCCGGACGATGTGAACAAGACACAGCATCACACACAGTTCTACGACATCAATAACCTGGTGGTGAGACGCGGGCAAGCCTTCCAGACGTCCATCACCCTCAACCGCCCCTACAACCCACAAAAGGACAAGCTGTGGCTCGAACTGCTCATTGGTGAGAACCTCACACACACACACACACACACACACACACACACACACACACACACACACACACAGACACACACACACACACAGACACACACAGACACACACACACACACCCCACACACACACACACACACACACACACACACACACACACACACACACACACACACACACACACACACACACACACACACACACACACACCCCACACACCCCACACACACACACACACACACACACACACACACACACACACACACACACACACACACACACACACACACACACACACACACACACACACACACACACACACACACACACCCCACACACCCCACACACACACACACACACACACACACACACACACACACACACACACACACCCCACACACCCCACACACACACACACACACCCCACACACACACACACACACACACACACACACACACCCCACACATCCCACACACCCACACACACCCCCCCCCCACACACACACCCCACACACACACACACACCACACACCCCACACACACACCACACACACACACCACACACCACACACACACACACACACACCCCACACACCCACACACACCACACACACACACACACACCCCACACAAACCACACACACACACCCCACACACACACACACACACACACACACACACACCCCCCCCCCACACACACACCCCACACACACACACACACAACACACCCCACACACACACCACACACACACACCACACACCACACACACACACACACACACCCCACACACCCACACACACACACACACACACACACACCCCACACAAACCACACACACACACCCCACACACACACACACACACACACACACACACACCCCCCCCCCCACACACACCCCCCACACACACACACCCCCCACACACACACACGCACACACACACACAGACACACAAACACAGAGAAACACAGAGACACACAGACACACACACACACAGACACACACAGGGTCACACACACAGACACAGCATTCTGGTAAACCTCCTCTGCCCTCTTTTCAAAGCCTCCAAATCATTCTTGTAATGGGGGCGAGCAGAACAATATAGAATCACAGAGTGACACAGTGTGGAAACAGGCCCTTCGGCCCAACTCTCCCACACCGGCCAACATCTCCCAGCTACACTAGTCCCACCTGCCTGCCCTTGGTCCATATCCCTCCAAACCTGTCCTATCCATGTACCTGTTCAACTGTTTCTTAAACGTTGGGATAGTCCCAGCCTCAACTACCTCCTCTGGCACCTTGTTCCATACACCCACCACCCTCTGTGTGAGAAAGATACCCCTTCACATTCCCATTAAATCTTTCCCCTTCACCTTGAACAGACAGAGAGTTCTCTAACTGTGAGCCTGCACAACATAATTAGGTTCAATCAGAGAAGATGTGTCACTGATTCCAAAACGCTCAGCAGGTTGCAACGACATAAGGACTTGGAATCGGATCATTGGAAAAGAAAAACTGAGACAAACAGTGGGGGAACGGAGCATAGAAAAGGCGGCAGCAGGCAGGGATTGTCAACTACCTCACTCCCAAACACAGGACAAGGTGATGTCACCGCCCCGCGCCCCACGTAACCTCACCCAGCCAGCGGCCACGTGCTCCCGCTCCACCAATGGCGGCCGCCCGGGCCGGGAGGCGGGTTGCTAGGCAACCTCCGTCAGGTGGCGCCTGGGCCTCCGGGCCTAAAGTGTCCGGGCCTCCACAGTCCGGGCCTACAGTGTCCATCCGGGCCTACACAGTCCGGGCCTACACAGTCCGGGCCTACACAGTCCGGGCCTACACAGTCCGGGCCTACAGTGTCCGGGCCTACAGTGTCCAGGCCTACAGTGTCCGGGCCTACAGTGTCCGGGCCTACAGCATTCCCCGGGCCTAATACAGGACAAGGGCGGTCCCGTACGGGACAAACCAATTTAGCCCAAAATACGGGATGTCCCGGTTAATACGGGACAGTCGGCAACCCCAGCAGCTGGTGACTGATAGGTTGAGGTTCAGACTTATTTCTTGGCAGGTGCCCTGAGGTACAGTGAACAGCTTTGTTTTGCATGCTATCCAAACAGATGGCCTCTTTCGACAGAGGGTAGTCAATAATGTTCCTTAGTGATAGGAGCAGAATTAGGTTATTCAAAGAAATATAGAAAATAGGTGCAGTAGGAGGCCATTTGGCCCTTCGAGCCAGCACCGCCATTCATTGTGATCATGGCTGATCATCCACAATCGTTTTGTGCACAACCCACAGGCATTGCCACTTTCATTTCACTGCACATCGAGTATGTGTATGTGACAAATAAATTTGACTTGACTTGACTTGACTTGAATCAGTAACCCGTGCCTGCCTTCTCCCCATATCCCTTGATTCCGCTAGAGCTCTGTCTAACTCTCTATTAAATTCATCCAGTGAATTGGCCTCCACTGCCCTCTGTGGCAGAGAATTCCACAAATTCACAACTCTCTGGGTGGAAAAAGTCCCTTCTCACCTCAGTTTTAAATGGCCTCCCCTTTATTCTTAGACTGTGGCCCCTGGTTCTGGACACTCAACATTGGGAACATTTTTCCTGCATCTAGCTTGTCCAGTCCTTTTATAATTTTATATGTCTCTATAAGATCCCCTCTCATCCTTCTAAACTCCAGTGAATACAAGCCCGGCCTTTCCAATCTTTCCTCATATGACAGTCCCGCCATCCCAGAGATTAATCTCGTGAACCTACGCTGCACTGCCTCAATAACAAGGACGTACCATCGGCCCATCAAATCTACTCCTACGTTCAATCACGGCTGATCAATCTCTCCCTTCTAACCCCATTCTCCTGCCTTCTCCCCATAACCCCTGACACCCGCACTGATCAAGAATCTATCTGTCTCTGCCTTAAAAATATCCACTGACTTGGCCTCCACAGCCGTCTGTGGCAAAGAATCCCACAGATTCACCACCCTCTGACTAAAGAAATTCCTCCTCATCTCCTTCCTAAAGGAACGCCCTTTAATTCTGAGGCCGTGCCCTCTGGTCCTAGACTCTCCCATAAGGTCATAAGTGATAGGAGCAGGATTAGGCCATTCGGCCCATCAAGTCTACTCCGCCATTCATGGCTGATTTATCTCTCCCTCCTAACCCCATTCTCCTGCCTTCTTCCCATAACCCCTCACACCCGCACTAATCAAAGGTCTATCCATCTCTGCCTTAAAAAGTTGAGCTCGAACTGAGACTTAACGCAGGTGTGTGTGTGACCCAGGTGTGTGTAACCCAGGTGTGTGTGTGACCCAGGTGTGTGTGTGTAACCCAGGTGTGTGTGTGTGTGTAACCCAGGTGTGTGTGTGTGTATAACGCAGGTGTGTGTGTGTGACCCAGGTGTGTATGTGACCCAGGTGTGTGTGTGTAATGCATGTGTGTGTGTGTGTGTGTAACGCATGTGTGTGTGTGTGTAACGCATGTGTGTGTGTGTGTAACGCAGGTGTGTGTGTGGGTAACCCAGGTGTGTGTGTGTAACGCAGGTGTGTGTGTTTGTATAACCCAGGTGTGTGTGTGAAACCCAGGTGTGTGTGTGTGTATAACGCAGGTGTGTGTGTGACCCAGGTGTGTGTGTGTGTGACCCAGGTGTGTGTGTGTGTGACCCAGGTTTGTGTGTGTGTAACCCAGGTGTGTGTGTGTGTAACCCAGGTGTTTTCCTGTGACGCAGGTCGCCACCCGAGTGCCGTGAAGGGAACGTACATCCGGATCTACCTGCAGGACGAGCTGGTGAAGGGCAGGTGGGGAGCCAAGGTGTTGTCCAACCATGGCAACATGCTCAGCGTGTCGGTCATGTCTCCGCCAGACTGCATCGTGGGCAGGTTCCGCTTTTACGTGGCGGTCTTGACCTCACACGGAATCCGCAGGACAGCCCGCGACAAGGCCACCGACATCTACTTCATCTTCAACCCTTGGTGTGAAGGTACAGCAAGCCAACATGTCCACGTTCCCCATCCGAAGTATGGTCTCGACCTGAAACGTCACCCATTCCATCTCAATAGACAATGGACAATAGCTGCAGGAGGAGGCCATTCAGCCCTTCGAGCCAGCACCGACATTCAATGTGATCATGGCTGATCATTCTCAATCAGTACCCTGTTCCTGCCTTCTCCCCATACCCCCTGTCTCCCCTATCAGTCTGAAGAAGGGTCTCGACCCGAAAAGTCACCCATTCCTTCTCTCCCGAGATGCTGCCTGACCTGCTGAGTTACTCCAGCATTTTGTGAATAAATACCACTATCCTTAAGAGCTCTATCTACCTCTCTCTTGAATGCATTCAGAGAATTGGCCTCCACTGCATTCTGAGGCAGAGAATTCCACAGATTCACAACTCTCTGACTGAAAAGGTTTTTCCTCATCACAGTTCTAAATGGCCTACCCCTTATTCTCAAACTGTGGCCCCTGGTTCTGGACTCCCCCAACATTGCGAACATGTTTCCTGCCTCTAACGTGTCCAACCCTTTAATAATCTTATACGTTTCGATAAGATCCCCACTGGAGTTCAGAAGGACGAGAGGGGATCTTATAGAAACGTACAAGATTATAAAAGGACTGGACAAGCTAGATGCAGGAAAAATGTTCCCAATGTTGGGGGAGTCCAGAACCAGGGGCCACACAGTCTAAGAATAAAGGGGAGGCCATTTAAAACTGAGGTGAGAAAGAAACTTTTTCACCCAGAGAGTTGTGAATTTGTGGAATTCTCTGCCACAGAGGGCGGTGGAAGCCAATTCACTGGATGGATTTAAAAGAGAGTTAGATCGAGCTCTAGGGGCTAGTGGAATCAAGGGAAATGGGGAGAAGGCAGGCACGGGTTACTGATTGTGGATGATCAGCCATGATCACAGTGAATAGCAGTGCTGGCTCGAAGGGCCGAATGGCCTCCTCCTGCACCTATTTTCTGTTTCTATGTTTCTAGAGATGCTGCCTGACCCGCTGAGTTACTCCAGTACTCTGTGAAACGTCACCTATCCATGTTCTCCACAGATGCTGCCTGACCCGCTGAGTTACTCCAGCACTCTGTGAAACGTCACCTATCCATGTTCTCCACAGATGCTGCCTGACCCGCTGAGTTACTCCAGCACTCTGTGAAACGTCACCTATCCATGTTCTCCACAGATGCTGCCTGACCCGCTGAGTTACTCAGTAATTCTGCGGGTCAGGCAGCATCTCTGGAGGACAAGGTTGAGCTACGTTAAAGGTCAGTGTTCTTTTTGAGATTGACTGTAGAGGGAGGGGAACTGGAGGTAAGAAAAGGCCAGAAATGTTTAAAAATCAAGTACATGGATAGGACAGGATTTGAGGGATCAGAATCAGAATCAGAATAGACTTTATTCTCATCCAAAAAAAGAAGTCTTTTGGACAAAATTCTGTTATCCACAGTCTAACAATAAGAAGCAATAAAAATAAGCAATAACACACACAATCACAAACCAACACAAAACAAACAAAAAAGAAACATCCATCACAGTGAGTTTCCTCCAGTCACCTCCTCACTGTGAGCTAAGTCCATACAGGCTTATGGACGTTGGGCCGAAGGGCCTGTTTCCACACTGTATCACTCTATGACTCTGTTGGTGGTGAATCTGTGGGATTCGTTGCCACAGACGGCTGTGGAGGCCACAAGTCAGTGGATATTTCTAAGGCAGAGATAGATAGATTCTTGATTAGTGCGGGTGTCAGGGGTTATGGGGAGAAGGCAGGAGAATGGGGTTAGGAGGGAGAGATAATCAGCCACGATTGAATGGTGGAGTAGGCTTGATGGGCCGAATGGCCTAATTCTACACCTGTAACTTCTGACCTGTTGACTCTATGTGGATAAATGTGAGGTTATCCACTTTGGTGGCATGACCAGAAAGGCAGATTATTATCTGAATGGTGTCAGATGAGGAGAAGGGGAGGAGCAACGAGACCTGGGTGTGCTTGTACATCAGTCACTGAAAGTAAGCATGCAGGTACAGCTGGCAGTGAAGAAAGCCAATGGCATGTTGGCCTTCATTTCGAGAGGAGTTGAGTATAGGAGCAAAGAGGTCCTTCTGCAGTTGTACAGGGCCCTGGTGAGACCGCACCTGGAGTACTGTGTGCAGTTTTGGTCTCCAAATGTGAGGAAGGATATTCTTGCTATTGAGGGAGTGCAGCGTAGGTTTATTAGGTTAATTCCCGGAATGGCGGGACTGTCATATGTTGAAAGAATGGGTCAACTGGGCTTGTATTCACTGGAATTTAGAAAGATGAGAGGGGATCTTATAGAAACATGTAAAATTCTTAGAGGATTGGACAGGCTAGATGCAGGAAAAATGTTTCCGATGTTGGGGGAATCCAGAACCAGTGGTCACAGTTTAGGACAGAGATGAGGAAATACTTCTTCACCCAGAGAGTTGTGAATTTGTGGAATTCTCTGCCTCAGAAGGCAATGGAGGCCAAATCACTGGATGTTTTCAAGAAAGAGTTAGATTTAGCTCTTAGGGCTAAGGGAATCAAGGGGTATGGGGAGAAAGCAGGAACAGGTTACTGATTGTGGATGATCAGCCATGATCATATTGAATGGCGGTGCTGGCTCCAATGGCCAAATGGTCTCCTCCTGCACCTATTTTCTATGTTTCTAGGCCCGGACAGTGTAGGTCCGGACAGTAAGGTCTGGACACTGTAGGCCCAGACACTGTTGGCCCGGATAGTGTAGGCCCCCGGACAGTGTGGGCCCGGACAGTGTAGGCCCAGACAGTGTAGGCCTGGACAGTGTGGGCCCGGACATTGTAGGTCCGGACACTGTAGGCCCGGACACTGTAGACCCGGACAGTGTAGGCCAGGACACTGTAGGCCCGGACACTGTAGGCCCGGACACTGTAGGCCCGGGCACTGTAGGCTCGGGCACTGTAGGCCCGGGCACTGTAGGCCCGGACACTGTAGACCCGGACAGTGTAGGCCCGGACACTGTAGGCCAGGACACTGTAGGCCCGGACACTGTAGGCCCGGGCACTGTAGGCCCGGGCACTGTAGGCCCGGGCACTGTAGGCCCGGACACTGTAGACCCGGACAGTGTGGGCCCGGACACTGTGGGCCCGGACACTGTGGGCCCGGACACCTTCAGCCCGGGGGCCGCTGTAATCTCGGACAGTGTAGGCCTATGTTTCTATGTTGTCCATCTGCGGGTCGTTGGCGTCTCCACAAGTCCGTCAGCTGACCGTTGTCCCCGTCTCTGTTGTGCTCCGTTCTCTGCTGGTGACGGGACGTCCCGTGTGGACCAGAGGATGCGGTGTATCTCAGCGAGGAGTCCCAGCGCCACGAGTACGTCCTCAACGATGACGGCTGCATTTACTACGGCACCTCCACCGACGTGATAAGCAGGTCGTGGATCTTTGGACAGGTAAGTCTCTCAGGGCTTGCCAACATCCTCACTCCCCAATACAGTCACTGAAAGGAAGCATGCAGGTACAGCAGGCAGTGAAGGAAGCCAATGGAATGTTGGCCTTCATAACAAGAGGAGTTGAGTACAGGAGCAAAGAGGTCCTTCTGCAGTTGTACAGGGCCCTAGTGAGACCGCACCTGGAGTACTGTGTGCAGTTTTGGTCTCCAAATGTGAGGAAGGATATTCTTGCTATTGAGGGCGTGCAGCATAGGTTTACTAGGTTAATTCCCGAAATGGCGGGACTGTCATATGTTGAAAGACTGGAGCGACTAGGCTTGTATACACTGGAATTTAGAAGGATGAGAGGGGATCTTATCGAAACGTATAAGATTATTAAGGGGTTGGACACGTTAGAGGCAGGAAACATGTTCCCAATGTTGGGGGAGTAAAGAACAAGGGGCCACAGTTTAAGAATAAGGGGTAGGCCATTTAGAACGGAGATGAGGAGAAACATTTTCAGTCAAAGAGTTGTAAATCTGTGGAATCCACTAGTGGAAACATCCTCTCCACATCCACTCTATCCAAAGCTATTTATGCTTTCTTATTTAATGAGCAGTAGATTCGCTGGAATTTAGAAGATTGAGGGGGGATCTTATAGAAACTTACAAAATTCTTAAGGGGTTGGACAGGCTAGATGCAGGAAGATTGTTCCCGATGTTGGGGAAGTCCAGAACAAGGGATCACAGTTTAAGGATAAGGGGGAAGTCCGAGATGAGAACTTTTTTTTTCACACAGAGAGTGGTGAATCTGTGGAATTCTCTGCCACAGAAGGTAGTTGAGGCCAGTTCATTGGCTATATTTAAGAGGGAGTTAGATGTGGCCCTTGTGGCTAAAGGGATCAGGGGGTATGGAGAGAAGGCAGGTACGGGATACTGAGTTGGATGATCAGCCATGATCATATTGAACGGCGGTGCAGGCTCGAAGGGCCGAATGGCCTACTCCTGCACCTATTGTCCATTGTCTCTGTGACTCTGTGTGTCTCTGTGTGTCTCTGTGTGTCTCTGTGTGACTCTGTGTGTCTCTGTGTGACTCTGTGTGTCACTGTGACTCTGTGTCACTGTGTCTCTGTGTCTCTGTGTCTCTGTGTCTCCGTGTCCCCGTGTCCCCGTGTCTCCGTGTCTTCGTGTGTCTGTGTCTCTGTCTCTCTGTGTCCCTGTGTCCCTGTGTCCCTGTGTCCCTGTGTCCCTGTGTCCCTGTGTCCCTGTGTCCCTGTCTCTCTGTGTGTCTCTGTGTGTCTCTGTGTGTCTCTGTGTGTCTCTGTGTGTCCCTGTGTCCCTGTGTCTCTGTGTCTCTGTGTGTCTCTGTGTGTCTCTGTGTGTCCCTGTGTCCCTGTGTCTCTGTGTGTCTCTGTGTGTCTCTGTGTCTCTGTGTCTCTGTGTCCCTGTGTCCCTGTGTCTCTGTGTCCCTGTGTCCCTGTGTCCCTGTGTCCCTGTGTCTCTGTGTCCCTGTGTCCCTGTGTCCCTGTGTCCCTGTGTCCCTGTGTCCCTGTGTCTCTGTGTCCCTGTGTCCCTGTGTCCCTGTGTCCCTGTGTCCCTGTGTCCCTGTGTCCCTGTGTCTCTGTGTCTCTGTGTCCCTGTGTCCCTGTGTCTCTGTGTGTCTCTGTGTGTCTCTGTGTGTCTCTGTGTGTCTCTGTGTCTCTGTGTCCCTGTGTCCCTGTGTCCCTGTGTCTCTGTGTGTCTCTGTGTCTCTGTGTCCCTGTGTCTCTGTGTCTCTGTGTCTCTGTGTCCCTGTGTCCCTGTGTCTCTGTGTCCCTGTGTCTCTGTGTCCCTGTCTCTGTGTCCCTGTGTCCCTGTGTCTCTGTGTCCCTGTCTCTGTGTCTCTGTGTCCCTGTCTCTGTGTCCCTGTGTCTCTGTGTCCCTGTCTCTGTGTCTCTGTGTCCCTGTGTCTCTGTGTCCCTGTGTCCCTGTGTCTCTGTGTCCCTGTCTCTGTGTCCCTGTGTCCCTGTGTCCCTGTGTCCCTGTGTCCCTGTGTCCCTGTGTCTCTGTGTCTCTGTGTCCCTGTGTCCCTGTGTCTCTGTGTCCCTGTCTCTGTGTCTCTGTGTCCCTGTGTCTCTGTGTCCCTGTCTCTGTGTCCCTGTGTCCCTGTGTCCCTGTGTCCCTGTGTCCCTGTGTCCCTGTGTCCCTGTGTCCCTGTCTCTGTGTCCCTGTGTCTCTGTGTCCCTGTGTCTCTGTGTCCCTGTCTCTGTGTCCCTGTGTCCCTGTGTCCCTGTGTCTCTGTGTCCCTGTGTCTCTGTGTCTCTGTGTCCCTGTGTCTCTGTGTCTCTGTGTCTCTGTGTCCCTGTGTCTCTGTGTCTCTGTGTCTCTGTGTCCCTGTGTCCCTGTGTCTCTGTGTCTCTGTGTCTCTGTGTCCCTGTGTCCCTGTGTCCCTGTGTCCCTGTGTCTCTGTGTCTCTGTGTCTCTGTGTCCCTGTCTCTGTGTCTCTGTGTCTCTGTGTCTCTGTGTCTCTGTGTCCCTGTGTCCCTGTGTCCCTGTGTCTCTGTGTCTCTGTGTCTCTGTGTCCCTGTCTCTGTGTCTCTGTGTCTCTGTGTCCCTGTGTCCCTGTGTGTCTGTGTCCCTGTGTCTCTGTGTCCCTGTCCCTGTGTCTCTGTGTCCCTGTGTCTCTGTGTCTCTGTGTCCCTGTGTCTCTGTGTCTCTGTGTCTCTGTGTCCCTGTGTCTCTGTGTCTCTGTGTCCCTGTGTCTCTGTGTGTCTGTGTCCCTGTGTCTCTGTGTCTCTGTGTCTCTGTGTCTCTGTGTCTCTGTGTCTCTGTGTCTCTGTGTCTCTGTGTCCCTGTGTCTCTGTGTCTCTGTGTCCCTGTGTCTCTGTGTCTCTGTGTGTCTGTGTCCCTGTGTCTCTGTGTCTCTGTGTCCCTGTGTCTCTGTGTCCCTGTCTCTGTGTCTCTGTGTCCCTGTGTCTCTGTGTCCCTGTGTCTCTGTGTCTCTCTGTGTCTCTGTGTCCCTGTGTCCCTGTGTCCCTGTGTCCCTGTGTCCCTGTGTCCCCGTGTCCCCGTGTCCCCGTGTCCCCGTCTCCCCGTCCCCCCGTCCCCGTGTCCCCGAGTCCCCGAGTCTCTGTGTCTCTGTGTCCCTGTGTCCCTGTGTCTCTGTGTCTCTGTGTCTCTGTGTCCCTGTGTCCCTGTGTCCCTGTGTCTCTGTGTCTCCGTGTCTCCGTGTCTCTGTGTCCCTGTGTCTCTGTGTCTCTGTGTCCCTGTGTCTCTGTGTCTCTGTGTCTCTGTGTTTCTGTGTCCCTGTGTCCCTGTGTCCCTGTGTCCCTGTGTCCCTGTGTCCCTGTGTCTCTGTGTCTCTGTGTCTCTGTGCCTATGTGTCTATGTGTCTCTGTGTCTATAATCTAATCCTCTGCCTTGCTGTCTGATTCTGTCCAGTTTGAGAGGAATGTTTTGAACGCCTGTATCTACGTTCTGGATCGGGCACGCATGCCACTACAGTCCAGAGGATGCCCCATCAAAGTGTGCCGTGTGGCATCTGCCATGGTGAGTTACATGTGGGCAGGAGGGCACCAACAACTGCCCCTGCCATTGGATATGCTTTATTCAGAAGTTCATGAGTTCTCGGAGCAGAATCGTACCATTCGGCCCATCAAGTCTACTCCGCCATTCAACCATGGCTGATCTCTTCCCCTTCGCCTTAAACCCGTCCAAATGTTTCTTAAACGTTGCGATAGTCCCAGCCTCAACTACCTCCACTGGCCCAACTTGCCCACACCGGCCAACATGCCCCATGCATACCAGTCCCACCTGCCTGCTCTTGGTCCATATCCCTCCAAACCTGTCCTATCCATGTACCTGTCCAACTGTTTCTTAAATAATGGGATAGTCCTAGCCTCAACTACCTCCTCTGGCAGCTCGTTCCATACACCCACTGTGTGAAAAAGTTACCCCTCAGGTTGTTATTAAATCATTTCCCCTTCACCTTAAACTTATGTCCTCTGGTCCTCGATTCCCCTACTCTGGGCAAGAGACTGTGCATCTTCCCGAATCTATCTATCTCTGCCTTAAATATACCCACTGACTTGGCCTCTACAGCCGTCTGTGGCAAAGAATCCCACAGATTCACCACCCTCTGACTAAAGAAATTCCTCCTCATCTCCTTCCTAAAGGAACGTCCTTTAATTCTGAGGCTGTGCCCTCTGGTCCTAGACTCTCCCACTAGTGGAAACATCTTCTCCACATCCACTCTATCCAGGCCGCTCACTATTCGGTACGTTTCAATGAGGTCCCCCCTTATCAGGGTTGCCAACTTCCTCACTCCCAAATACGGGACATTGTAACGTCACCGCCCCGCGCCCCACGTGACCTCACCCAGCCAGCGGCCACGTGCTCCCGCTCCACCAATGGCGGCCGCCCGGACCGGGAGGCGGGTTGCTACGCAACCTCCGTTAGACGCAAGCACATGGCCCCACTCCCCGAACACACTCTGTTAGCCTACAGCGTCTGGGCCTACAGTGTCCGGGCCTACAGTGTCCGTGCCTACAGCGTCCGGGCCTACAGCGTCCGGGCCTACAGCGTCCGGGCCTACAGCGTCCGGGCCTACAGCGTCCGGGCCTACAGCGTCCGGGCCTACAGCGTCTGGGCCTACAGCATCCGGGCCTACAGCGTCCGGGCCTACAGCGTCCGGGCCTTCAGTGTCCGGGCCTTCAGCGTCTGGGCCTACAGCCTCCGGGCCTACAGCGTCCGGGCCAACAGTGTCCGGGCCGACAGTGCCCGGGCCTACTGCGTCCGGGCCTACAGCGTCCGGGCCAACAGCGTCCGGGCCTACAGCGTCCGGGCCTACAGCGTCCGGGCCTACACTGTCCGGGCCTTCAGTATCCGGGCCTACAGCGTCTGGGCCTACAGCGTCCGGGCCTACAGCGTCCGGGCCTACAGCGTCCGGGCCTTCAGTGTCCGGGCCTTCAGCGTCTGGGCCTACAGCCTCCGGGCCTACAGCGTCCGGGCCAACAGTGTCCGGGCCGACAGTGCCCGGGCCTACTGCGTCCGGGCCTACAGCGTCCGGGCCAACAGCGTCCGGGCCTACAGCGTCCGGGCCTACAGCGTCCGGGCCTACACTGTCCGGGCCTTCAGTATCCGGGCCTACAGCGTCTGGGCCTACAGCCTCCGGGCCTACAGCATCCGGGCCAACAGTGTCCAGGCCTACTGCGTCCGTACCTACAGTGTCTAAGAAGACACCTAAGAAGAATATTATTTGTGTGGAGAGAAATGGCTTTGCAGCATGTGGCAGAATGTGTGATTTGGACCAGAGAGTGCCAGTTTCTTCAGCATGGAGCGAGCTGTTGTGTCTTCACATTTCTCAAGCTGTTGTCTTGGATCTCATCAGCAGTGCAAGTTCCCTAATTGCCTTTAATTTTATTCAGTGAATCTTCAGTCAGCCTCTCAGTTGATGAAGAAAGCAGATTAATTTGTCTCCTAGGTCCTTTGATTGAAAGTTCCTCCGCTGTTCACAAAACCATTTGTTTACTGAACTCGACAGGTACAGCAGGCAGTGAAGAAAGCTCATGGCATGTTGGCCTTCATAACGAGAGGAGTTGAGTGGAGGGAGCAAAGAGGTACTTCTGCAGTTGTACAGGGCCCTGGTGAGACCGCACCTGGAGTACTGTGTGCAGTTGTGGTCTCCTAATTTGAGGCTGGACGTCCTTGCTATTGAGGGCGTGCAGCGTAGGTTCACCGGGTTAATCCCCGGAATGGCGGGACTGTCGTATGTTGAAAGACTGGAGCGAATAGGCTTGTATACACTGGAATTTAGATGGATGAAAAGAAACCTTATTGAAACATAAAATTATTAAGGGACTGAACAAGCTAGAGGCAGGAAACAAGTTCTCAATGTTGGGGGAGTCCAGAACAAGGGGCCACCGTTTAAGAATAAGGGGTAGGCCATTTAGAACTGAAATGAGGAAAAACTTTTTCCAGCAAGAGAGTTGTGAATCTGTGGAATTCTCTGCCTCAGAAGGCAGTGGAGGCCAATTCTCTGGATGCTTTCAAGAGAGAGCTAGATAGAGCTCTTAAAGATAGCGGAGTCAAGGGGTATGGGGAGAAGGCAGGAACGGAGTACTGATTGTAGATGATCAGCCATGATCACGGTGAATGGTGGTGATGATTCGAAGGGCCGAATGGCCTCCTCCTGCACCTATTATCTATTGTCTATTGATGAAGAAAGCAGATTAATTTGTCTCCTAGGTCCTTTGAAGGTTTGTCTGCTGTTCATAAAGCCATTTGTTTAGACATAGAAACATAGAAAACTTAGACAATAGGGGCAAGAGGAGGCCATTTGGCCCTTTGAGCCAGCACCGCCATTCATTGTGATCATGGCTGATCATCCACAATCAGTACCCCGTGCCTGCCTTCTCCCCATATCCCTCGAATCCGCTAGCCCCTAGAGCTCTATCTAACTTTCTTTTAAACTCGTACTGAACTCGACTAATTTGACCTTTGATGTTTTAAGGATAATCGTAACATTCACCTCATGTTAGAATGGCATGGAGCACAGTCATAGAGTCATCTAGGTCAGAAACTGGCCCTTCGGCCCGACTCGCCCATGCCGACCAATGTGCCACATCTACACTAGTCCCATGCTATGTGGCACGGTGGCGCAGCGGGTTCCATCCCGACCACGGGTGCTGTTTGTACGGAGTTTGTACGTTCTCCCCGTGACCTGCATGGGCTGGATCACCAGTTCCCATGCTATACTGTATGTATAAACTAAACTAACCTCCAAAGACGTGCAGGCTCGTAGGTTAATTGGCTTCAGTAAAAAAGTGTTGCCAGTGTGTTGGATGGTGCTTGTGTACGGGATGATCGCTGGTCAGCGCGGACTCGATGGGCCGAAGGGCCTGTATCTGCACTGTGTCTCTAATGTCATTTCTCTGGGCAGATTAATTCGAAGGATGATGGGGGCGTGCTGGTGGGGAGTTGGGATGGGCCATATGTTGATGGAGTTGCCCCCACAGCATGGAACGGCAGCGTGGAGATACTGCTGCAGTACTTCCGGAACGGCCATCCCGTATGCTACGGGCAATGCTGGGTCTTTGCTGCCGTGCTCAACACAGGTACGCGCACACGCACACGCACATGCACATGCACACACACACGCACATGCATATGCACACGCATGCACGCACATGCGCGCACGCACACTCACACATGCGCATGCACGCACGCAGTCGCACACATGCGCGCATACACGCACACTCACACATGCGCATGCACGCACGCAGTCGCACACACACACACACGCATGGACACACACCTCACACACACACACGCACGCATGCACACACATATACACACACAGGCGCACGCATGCACGCACACAAACGCATGCTCGCACACACGTATGCACGCACACACACGCACACACACGCATATGCACGCGCACGCACGCACGCACGCAGGCATGCACGCGCACACACAGACACGTCCACACACTCACACTCTGGGTTCTGAGACTGTACCACAGAGTATCTCGGGTGATCAGCCCCACATGTAGTCCCACCCTGTGCTACTGCACCCATGTCCAGTACGCTCCCCACATCCACTGGTGTCCTTAGTGTAGATGGCTGGTTGATGTACACCTTGGACCCGGTGGGCCGAAGGGCCAGTTCCTGTGCTGCATGTCTTTGACTCCAACTTGGAGAAACATAGAAACATAGAAAACAGGTACAGGAGGAGGCCATTCGGCCCTTCGAGCCAGCACCGCCATTCAATGTGATCATGGCTGATCATCCACAATCAGTAACCCGTGCCTGCCTTCTCCCCATATCCCTTGATTCCATTAGCCCTAAGAGCTAAATCTAACTCACTTGAATACATTCAGAGAATTGGCCTCCACTGCCTTCTGTGGCAGAGAATTCCACAGATTCACAACTCTCTGGGTGAAAAAGTTTTTCGTCATCTCCGTCCTAAATGGCCGACCCCTTATTCTTAGACTGTGGCCCCTGGTTCTGGACTCCCCCAACATTGGGAACATGTTTCCTGCCTCTAACGTGTCCAATCCTTGAAGAATTTTATATGTTTCTATAAGATCCACCCTCATCCTTCTAAATTCCAGCGAATACAAGCCCAGTCGACCCATTATTTCATCATATGTCAAAGAACACAAGACACACAAGGAACTGCAGATGCTGGAATCTTGAGTAAAGCACAACGTGCTGGAGTAGTTTAGTTTAGTTTATCTTAGCTTAGTTGTTTATTGTCACGTGTACCGAGGTACAGTGAAAAGCTTTTTGTTGCGTGCTAACCAGTCAGCGGAAAGACAATACATGATTACAATCGAGCCGTCCACAGTGTACAGATACATGGTTCCCTGTAGGCAGGTATACAGTTCCCTGAAAATGGCGTCACAGGTAGACAGGGAGTGTTGTGGAGCAGAGGGATCTAGGAGCGCAGGTACACAGTTCCCTGAAACCTGCACGTCTTTGGAGTGTGGAAGGAAACCGAAGATCTCGGAGAAAACCCACACACACACGTACACACACACAGAAACACACACACGCACAACACACACACACACACACACACACACACACACACACACACACACACACACACACACACACACACACACACACACACACACACACACACACACACACACGCACAACACACACACACACACACACACACACAAACAAACACAGGCTTTGCCGCGCACACAGAAACACTCACACACATACACAGACATACACACACACACACACTCACAAACACACGCACTAACACACTCACACACACACACACACACACACACACTCACACACATACACAGACATACACACACACACACACTCACAAACACACACACTAACACACTCACACACACACACACTCACACACACACACACACACACACACACACGCACACATACACAAACGCACACAGGCTTGCACGCGGACACACACAAACACACACACACACACACTCATATACACACACACACAAACACTCACACACACACACACACACACATACACACATACACACACATACACACACAGTCACACACACACACACACACAGACACACACACACACAGTCACACAGTCACACACACACACACACACACACACACACACACACACACACACACACACACACACACACACACACACACACACACACACACACACACACACACACACACACACACACTCACACATACACTCCACGCACGTACAAACTCTGTACAAACAGCACCAGTGGTCGGGTTGGAACCCGGGTCTCCGGTGTTGTGAGGCAGCAGCTCTACCTGCTGCACCACTGTGCCGCCCACCGTTCTGTGCCGGGTGTTAATGGTGTTGTGTTGTTGTGACCCTCTCCAGTGCTTCGATGCCTGGGACTTCCAGCCAGGGTGGTCACCAACTTCTCCTCCGCCCACGACAACAATGCCAACCTACACATGGACTTCATCCTGGACCCAGATGGGAAGAAGATAATGGAGCTGACCAAAGACTCTATCTGGTAGGTCCAGCTACCTCCAGCTACCTCCTGCCCTGGCCCAGTCAGCACTAGGGTTGCCAACTGTCCCGTATTAGCCGGGACATCCCATATATTGGGCTAAATTGGTTTGTCCCGTACGGGACCACCCTTGTCCCTTATTAGGCCTGGGGTGCACTGTAGGCCCGGACACTTTAGGCCCGGACACTGAAGGCCCCGACGGTGTAGGCCCGGATACTGTAGGCCTGGACACTGTAGGTCCGGACACTGTAGGCCTGGACACTGTAGGCCCGGGCACTGTAGGCCCGGACAGTGTAGACCTGGTCAGTGGAGGCCCGGACACTGCAGGCCCGGACAGTGGAGGCCTGGACAGTGGAGGCCTGGACACTGTAGGCCTGGACACTGTAGGCCCGGACGCTAAAGGCCCCGATGCTGTAGGCCCAGACACACATGGCCAGGGAGCCGCTGCAGGCCCGGACAGTGTAGGCCCGGACACTGTAGGCTGGACAGTGTAGGCCCGGACAGTGTAGGCCCGGACACTGTAGGCCCGGACACTGTAGGCCCAGACACTGTAGGCCCGGACACTGTAGGCCTGGACAGTGTAGGCCCGGACAGTGTAGGCCCGGACAGTGTAGGCCCGGAGGCCGCCTATCGGAGATTGCGTAGCAACCCATCTCCCGGCCCAGGCGGCCACCATTGGTGGAGTGGGAGCACGTGGCCGCTGGCTGGGTGAGGTCACGTGGGGCGCGGGGCGGTGACGTCACCTTGTCCCATATTTGGGAGTGAGGAGGTTGGCCACCATAGTCAGCAATACCATTGAACGGGGAGGCAAGGCCACGGAGTCGTGTTTGGTTCATTGTCACTTGTACCGAGCGAGGTACAGTGAAAAGCTTTTTATCGCGTTGCCATTCCCGTGACCGCGTGGGTTTTCTCTGGGTGCTCCGGTCTCCTCCCACAGGTTTGGAGGTTAATTCCCGGGATGGCGGGACATCACGCAGGTACAGCAGGCAGTGAAGAAAGCCAATGGCATGTTGGCCTTCATTGCGAGAGGATTTGAGTTTAAGGGCAAAGAGGTCCTTCTGCAGTTGTACAGGGCCCTAGAGAGACCACACCTGGAGTACTGTGTGCGGTTGTACAGGGCCCTAGAGAGACCACACCTGGAGTACTGTGTGCGGTTGTACAGGGCCCTAGAGAGACCACACCTGGAGTACTGTGTGCGGTTTTGGTCTCCAAATTTGAGGAAGGAGATTATTGCTATTGAGGGCGTGCAGCGTAGGTTTACTAGGTTAATTCCCGGGATGGCGGGACTGTCGTATGGGTCGACTGGGCTTGTATTCACTGGAATTGAGAAGGATGAGAGGGGATCTTATTGAAACATATAAAATTCTTAGAGGATTGGACAGGGTGGATGCAGGAAAAATGTTCCCGATGTTGGGGGAGTCCAGAACCAGGGGCCACAGTTTAACAATAAGGGGTAGGCTATTTAGGACTGAGATGAGGAAAAACATTTTCACCCAGAGAGTTGTGAATCTGTGGAATTCTCTGCCACAGAGGGCAGTGGAGGCCAATTCACTGGATGTTTTCAAGAGAGAGTTAGACTTAGCTCTTGGGGCTAACGGAATCAAGGGATATGGGGAGAAAGCAGGAACGGGGTACTGATTGTGGATGATCAGCCATGATCATATTGATCGGCGGTGCAGGCTCGAAGGGCCGAAGGGCCGAATGGCCTCCTCCTGCACCTATTTTTCTATGCTTCTATGTTTAATTGGCCTGGTATAAATGTAAATTGCCCCTAGTGTGTGTAGGATAGTGTTTGTGTGCGGGGATCGCTGGTAGGCGCGGACCCGGTGGGCCGAAGGGCCTGTTTCCGCGCTGTATCTCTAAACTAAACTAAAAAAGATTAACCTACAAACCTGTACGTCTTTGGAGTGTGGGAGGAAACCAGAGCACCCGGAGAAAACCCACGCGGTCCAACGTACAAACTCCATACAGATGGTAGTCAGGATGGAACCTGGGTCTCTGGCATTGTGAGGCAGCAGCTCTACCCGCTGCACCAATGTACCTGCCTCCAACGCCACCCCTGGCTCCCACTATTGATAGATCAGTTTGGTTTATTGTCACGTGTACCGAGGTACAGTGAAAAGATTTTTGTTGCGTGCTAATCAGTCAGCGGAAAGACAACACATGATTATAATCGAGCCGTCCACGTTTGATTTCTCTCACTTCAGGTAGCCCCGACATTCCCTCTATCTCTCTCAGTTTCACACCCAAGTCGCACCAGCTTCTCGTTCTCACCCAACAAACAGCCAACAATGGCCTGTTTCCTTTATCATCGCTACTTTTGGGCGTATCTTTCATTCATTGTTCTTTATCTCTCCACATCATCGTCTATATCTCATGTCTCCCTCATTCCTAACCAGTCTGAAGAAGGGTCTCCACCTGAAACGTCACCCATTCCTTCTCTCCAGAGATGTTGCCTGACCCGCTGAGTTACTCCAGCACTCTGTGAAACGTCACCTATCCATGTTCTCCAGAGATGTTGCCTGTCCTGCTCAGTTACTCCAGCACTCTGTGAAACGTCACCTATCCATGTTCTCCACAGATGCTGCCTGACCCGCTGAGTTACTCCAGCACTCTGTGTCTATCTTCCACTTTGTAGACGCCCTCCATTGAAACATGACCTCGATTAAAGAACGTTCTCCAGATACCTTGTGATCATTGCTATTATTCAACATCTGAAGATAATTTGGAGATATTTTTAAATAATTGAAAGCATGGATGTTTAAACCTTTAAAATTAAAAAGACGTGTCTGTGAAGAGTAGGTTATGTTGCTTGGCATTCTGAAACAAGCCTGTCTCTCGGGACCGTGAATCTACACGTCTAATTGGAATATATTTGGAGTCTTCCCAGCTGTTTCCCACATTTGAATCTGGGTTCCCTGTGGTTGAATGCAAGTGCCTGCCTTCGCCCCTCTGCCTCATCCATCCATCCATCTATCTATGTACTAAAACCCTCGTTTGTTTGTTTGTTTGTTCCTGAACTACAGCCAAAACGGTACAGGATAGCGCGACAATTGTAGGCCCAACTTACTCACCGTCGTCCCTTTGGTGCTAATGGAAGACGTTTCATTGAAATCGGTGTTATATTTTTTAAGTTATTCACATTTTAAAGTTTAAATCTATCTCCTAGGGAGGGAGGGGGGGAGGGAGGGAGGGGGGGAGGAGAGAGGGTTGGGGGGGTTTAGTGGGGGGGAGAGGAGGGGGAGGGGAAGAGGGGAAGGGAGGAGGAGGGGAGGATGGGGGTAGGGGGGGAAAGGGGAGTGGGAGAGGGGAGGGGGAGGAGAGGGTGCTGCACCAATGCAGGAGAGGTTTGGGCCCAACGGGTCCACTTGGTCTAGTACGGGCGGTCACGGTGGCGCAGCGGTAGAGTTGCTGCCTTACAGCGAATGCAGCGCCGGAGACTCAGGTTCGATCCTGACTACGGGCGCCGTCTGTACGGAGTTTGTACGTTCTCCCCGTGACCTGCGTGGGGTTTCTCCAAGATCTTCGGTTTCCTCCCACACTCCAAAGACGTGCAGGTTTGTAGGTTAGCTGGCTTGGTTAATGTAAACATTGTCCCTAGTGGATAGTGTTAATGTGCGGAGATCGCTGGTCGGCGTGGACTTGGTGGGCCGAATGTTTATTCAACTTCCTTTCAGTATGAGATGGATTGCCTTGCTATTATATATTTGAAAACTGGCTCAATCCAATTATTTTATCCTATGGGTAATTGGATTTTACGATCAAATTAAATGCAAGTATCTAGTCTCTGGCTGTATCTCTAAACTAAACTAAACTAAACTAATAAACTACACCTGACAAGAAACTAAACTCAACTGAACTGACTTACTCTCTCTATAATGTCTTGCTGCAGTCTACGATACGGTATGACAGAAGCTTATAGGCCCCGTCCCACTTAGGAGATAGACAATAGACAATAGGTGCAGGAGGAGGCCATTCGGCCCTTCGATGTTAAGGCGACTGTCGGTGACTAGGCTGTCGCTGAACGTTGGCCGGGGTGTCGCGGGCATGATCGTGAGGAGTCTTCAATGAATCGTAGCGGAACTCAGCGC
>NC_135954.1:2353023-2420523 GCF_053455715.1 Rhinoraja longicauda | reverse complement strand
ATAGGTTCAAGGTGAAGGGGAGAAGATGTATTAGGAACCTGAGGGGTAACGTTTTCACACAGAGGGTGGTGGGTGTATGGAACAAGCTGCCAGAGGAGGTAGTTGAGGCTGGGACTATCCCATCGTTTAAGAAACAGTTGGACAGGAACATGGATAGGACAGGTTTGGAGGGATATGGACCAAGCGCTGGCAGGTGGGACTAGGGTAGTTGGGACATTGTTGGCAAGTTGGGCCGAAGGGCCTGTTTCCACACTGTATCACTCTATGACTCTATAATGGGGTTAGGAGGGAGAGATAGATCTGCCATGATTGAATGGCGAGGTAGACTTGATGGGCCGAATGGCTTAATTCTGCTCCTATCACTTATGATCGTGACATTCACAGCTCTGTGGTTTAGTTTAGAGATGCAGTGCGGAAACAGGCCCTTCGGCCCACCGGGTCCGCGCCGACCAGCGATCCCCGCACACGAACACTATCCTGGGGACAATTTACATTTAGACAACAGACAATAGGTGCAGGAGGAGGCCATTCGGCCCTTCGAACCAGCACCACCATTCAATGTGATCATGGCTGATCATTCTCAATCAGTACCTCGTTCCTGCCTGCCCCCCATACCCCCTGACTCCACTATCCTTAAGAGCTCTATCTAGCTCTCTCTTGAATGCAGTCAGAGAATTGGCCTCCACTGCCTTCTGAGGCAGAGAATTCCACAGATTCACAACTCTCTGATTGAAAAAGTTTTTCTTCCTCTCCGTTCTAAATGGCCTACCCCTTATTTACGCCAAGCCAGTTAACCTACAAACCTGCACGTCTTTGGTGTGTGGGAGGAAACCGAAGATCTCGGGGGGGGGGGGGGGGGGGGGGAACCCACGCAGGTCACGGGGAGAACGTACAATCTCCGTACAGACAGCAATCGTGGTAGTCGGGATGGAACCCGGGTCTCCGGCGCTGTGAGGCAGCAGCTCTACCCGCTGGGCCGCCTGTATGTAAACCAGTTGTAATTTTCCTCTTGCAGGTGAACAGTGATGTTGTGTACTGGACCCAGCAGAACGATGGCACTTTGGTGAAGGGGGAGGTGAAGACTGATGATGTCGGCAAGTTGATTCTCACCAAGTCGGTTGGTTCGGATATGAGGATGAACATCACTGATCAGTACAAGTACCCAGAAGGTAGGTCACACTCCACCTCGATGGCACACAGTTCAGGTCTTCTGCAGTTGTACAGGGTCATTCTACAGTTGTATAGGGTCCTTCTGCAGTTGTACAGGGCCCTTCTGCAGTTGTACAGGGCCCTTCTGCAGTTGTACAGGGCCCTTCTGCAGTTGTACAGGGCCCTTCTGCAGTTGTACAGGGCCCTTCTGCAGTTGTATAGGGCCCTTCTGCAGTTGTACAGGGCCCTTCTGCTGTTGTACAGGGTCCTTCTGCAGTTGTACAGGGCCCTTCTGCAGTTGTATAGGGCCCTTCTGCAGTTGTATAGGGCCCTTCTGCAGTTGTACAGGGTCCTTCTGCAGTTGTATAGGGCCCTTCTGCAGTTGTACAGGGTCCTTCTGCAGTTGTACAGAGTTCTTCTCCAGTTGTACAGGGCCCTTCTGCAGTTGTACAGGGCCCTTCTGCAGTTGTACAGGGCTCTTCTGCAGTCGTACAGGGCCCTTCTGCAGTTGTACAGGGCCCTTCTGCAGTTGTACAGGGCTCTTCTGCAGTCGTACAGGGCCCTTCTGCAGTTGTACAGAGTTCTTCTGCAGTTGTACAGGGCCCTTCTGCAGTTGTATAATGTCCTTCTGCAGTTGTACAGGGCCCTGGTAAGTCAACACCTGGAGTATTGTGTACAGTTTTGGTCTCCAAATTTGAGGAAGGACGTCCTTGCTATTGAGGCAGTGCAGCGTAGGTTCACCGAGTTCGACCTGCTGCAGCTGTACGGTGCGTCAATGAAGAATGATCCCAACATCCCTTCAGCTGGGGAGGGGGCGAGCAACACATTTTGCTGAATAACTCAGTGTTCGTGAGGAGTGAACGTACATTGCCATCGGAAGGTCATGTAAAGGCCACCTTCCACATTATGCAGCGTAGCCACCAGACGTTGCCAAAACCACACGCTGTCTGATGAAGCACCCAACCGATGAATCACAGCACTGATGGAAACCTGCAATCTAATTTGTCATCCAGAATATAGAACCTATGTTACCCAGAGGGCAGGCACAGAGTGCTGGAGTAACTCAGCGGGTCAGGCAGCATCTGTGGAGAACATGGATAGGTGACGTTTCACAGAGTGCTGGAGTAACTCAGCGGGTCAGGCAGCATCTCTGGAGAGAAGGAACGGGTGACGTTTTGGGTCGAGACCCTCCTTCAGACCTGAATCGTCACCTATCCAAGTTCTCCACAGATGCAGCCTGACCCGCTGAGTTACTCCAGCACTCTGTGAAACGTCACCTATCCAAGTTCTCCACAGATGCTGCCTGACCAGCTGAGTTACTCCAGCACTCTGTGAAACGTCACCTATCCATGTTCTCCACAGATGCTGCCTGACCCGCTGAGTTACTCCAGCACTCTGTGAAACGTCACCTATCCATGTTCTCCACAGATGCTGCCTGACCCGCTGAGTTACAGGATAAACCAGCATCCGCAGTTCCTTTCCAGGTATCCAATTGTGTCGTCATGTGCTGATTATTGACAGCATTTTAATCAGGTTGATACCCCTCTCATCTCTCTACCTTTCACACCGTTTAAGAGGCAGAGGTTGATGTAGTTAAGTGCTTTATTTCTCCCAGTGCCGACATTATCGACGGCTTCATAAATTCAATTCACAGACATAAAATAGCCTCATCTGCGCCGATCTGTAACATTAACCAGAATTACTTAGATGACTGCACCTTGACTTTGTGTCCAGTTACCAGCGAGTCTCTAACAAGCGTTAGAACTACATCCGTCCGCATTCTGACTTTGAGTCACAGAGTGATACAGTGTGGAAACAGGCCCTTCAGCCCAGCTCGCCCACACCGCCCAACAGCTACCCCAGTCCCACCTGCCCGCGCTTGGCCCATATCCCTCCAAACCCGTCCTATCCGTGTCCCTGTCCAACTGCTTCTGAAACGTTGGGATAGTCCCAGCCTCAACTACCCCCTCTGGCAGACACAGAGTGCTGGAGTAACTCAGCGGGTCAGGCAGCATCTGTGGAGAACATGGATAGGTGACGTTTCACAGAGTGCTGGAGTAACTTAGCGGGTCAGGCAGCATCTGTGGAGAACATGGATAGGTGACGTTTCAGAGTGCTGGAGTAACTCAGCAGGTCAGGCAGCATCTCAGGAGAGAAGCAGCAGCTGACGTTTCAGGTCAGGACCCTCCTTCAGACCTGAATCATAGGCCCGAACGCTGTAGGGTTTCGGACACTGTAGGCCCGGTCACTGTCGGCCCGGACACTGTAGGCCCGGTCACTGTAGGCCCGGACACTGTGGGCCCGGTCACTGTAGGCCCGGACACTGTAGGCCCGGACACTGTAGGCCCGGTCACTGTAGGCCCGGTCACTGTAGGCCCGGACACTGTAGGCCCGGACACTGTAGGCCCGGTCACTGTAGGCCCGGACACTGTAGGCCCGGTCATTGTAGGCCCGGACACTGTGGCCCGGACACTGTAGGCCCGGTCACTGTAGGCCCGGACACTGTAGGCCCGGTCACTGTAGGCCCGGACACTGTAGGCCCAGACACTAATGGCCCGGACACTGTAGGCCCGGACAGTGTAGGGAAGCCCGGGCATCGCCTAATGGATGTTGCGTAGCAACCTGCCTCCCGGCCCGGGCGGCCGCCATTGGTGGAGCGGGAGCACGTGGCCGCTGGCTGGGTGAGGTCACGTGGGGCGCGGGGCGGTGACGTCACCTTTTGTCCCATATTTGGGAGTGAGGAAGTTGGCAACCCTTAGGTGTGACTATACAAGACAGAGAGAGCTGATTATAAAATGGGAATTCTGAAGTCTCTGTCGTTAAAGGTTTTTTATGAGAATATAATTAAAGAGGTGAAACGCATAATTTGTTAAAAATGCCTCGATGACAGAGTTGAACACTGATCTACAGATTTAGCTTTTCAATGCTCCACGTTAATGAATTTTTAATTGCCCAACAATAAATTTTGAATTTAAGTTGAATTTAGCTGTGGGGAGAAATATTTTATGTTGTATCTTCAGTAAGAGATTAACTGCCTGATTATATTCACCGGCGACTGAAGTCTCCAGTCCTAGAAACATAGAAACATAGAAAATAGGTGCAGGAGGAGGCCATTCGGCCCTTGGAGCCTGCACCGCCATTCAATATGATCATGGCTGATCATCCAACTCAGTATCCTGTACCTGCCTTCTCTCCATACCCCCTGATCCCTTTAGCCACAAGGGCCACATCTAACTCCCTCTTAAATATAGCCAATGAACTGGCCTCAACTACCTTCTGTGGCAGAGAATTCCACAGATTCACCACTCTGTGTGAAAAAAAACGTTCTCATCTCGGTCCTAAAAGACTTCCCCCTTATCCTTAAACTGTGACCCCTTGTTCTGGACTTCCCCAACATCGGGAACAATCTCCCTGCATCTAGCCTGTCCAACCCCTTAAGAATTTTGTAAGTTTCTATAAGATCCCCCCTCAATCTTCTAAATTCCAGCGAGTACAAGCCGCGTCTATCCAGTCTTTCTTCATATGAAAGTCCTGCCATCCCAGCCTGCATCAGAATAAAGAGTCAGCTCCCATCTTGAGACCACTGGCCATTGTGCCCATCACATGAAGTCCTGGAATGGCGGGACTGCCGTATGATGAAAGAATGGGTCGACTGGGCTTGTTTGTATACACTGGACTTTCGAAGGATGAGAGGGGATCTTATAGAAACATAAAATTCTTAAAGGATTTGACAGGCTAGATGCAGGAAAAGATGTTCCCCATGTTGGGGGAGTCCAGAACCAGGGGCCACACAGTCTAAGAATAAGGGGTCGGCCATTTAGGACTGAGATGAGGAAAAACTTTTTCACCCAGAGAGTTGTGAATCTGTGGAATTCTCTGCCTCAGAAGGCAGTGGAGGTCGATTCACTGGATGTTTTCAAGAGAGAGTTAGATTTAGCTCTTAGGGCTAACGGAATCAAGGGATATGGGGAGAAAGCAGGAATGGGGTACTGATTGTGGATGATCAGCCATGATTACATTGAATGGCGGTGCTGGATCAAAGGGCCGAATGGCCTCCTCCTGCACCTATTTTTCTATGTTTCTTTGTTTAGAGTCATAGAGTGATACAGTGTGGAAACAGGCCCTTCGGCCCAACTCGCCCACACCGGCCAGCAATGTCCCAGCTACACTAGTCCCACCTGCCTGCGCTTGGTCCATATCCCTCCAAACCTGTCCTATCCATGTACCTGTCTACCTAATTCTTCAACGATGGGATAGTCCCAGCCTCAACTACCTCCTCTGGCAGCTTGTTCCATACACCCACCACCCTCTGTGTGAAAAAGTTACTCCTCAGATTCCTATTAAATCTTTTCCCCTTCACCTTGAACCTGTGTCCTCTGGTCCTCGATTCCCCTACTCTGGGCAAGAGACTCTGTGCATCTACCCGATCTATTCCTCTCGGGTACTCTACTTGTGTTTCTGGAGGTGTGCTTGTCCAATCTCATGGTTCTAACACACAAAAGTGGATGGTGTTGTAGATAGTGAAGATGGTAGCTGGGCCAATTACTGGATGTGTTCAAAAGTGAGTTGGATAAAGCTCTAGGGGCTAGCGGAGTCAGGGGGTATGGAGAGAAGGCAGGCATGGGTTACTGATTGTGGATGATCAGCCATGATCACAATGAATGGCAGTGCTGGCTCGAAGGGCCAAATGGCCTCCCCCTGCACCTGTTTTCGATGTTTCTATGTTTCTAAACTTCCACCCTCTCCCCACCCTCCCATCTGCAGGCAGCCGCGAGGAAAGGGCGTCCCTGAAAATGGCGGAGCTGTACGGAGTTGCGAAGACAGAGGTGCCAACGGAGCTGCCAAAGGATGTCTCCGCCAAGGTGCAGGTGGATGAGAACATCATGGTGGGCTCTAGCTTCCAGCTGGGCCTGGAGTTTAGTAACCTCAGCAACGCAATCCGCACTGTGGAGGTCCAGATCACTGGCTACGTCGTGTTCTACACCGGAGTCCCGAAGGTCCAGGTCACAGATGAAAACCTTGAGGTGGAGATGGAGCCCGATGAAGGTTAGACCCAGCGTCCAATCCCTTCCCTACGCGGTCTACTCTGCAGATCTACAGTAATCTACAGATCAGTCTGAAGAAAGAGCTCGACCTGAAACGTCACCCATCCCTTCTCTCCACAGATGTTGCCTGTCGTTATGTAGAGTCTACTCTGCAGATGCTGGTCTACTAAAAGAAAATGACAAAGTGCTGGAGTAACTCAGCGGGTCAGGCAGCATCTCTGGAGAAAAGGAATGGGTGACGTTTCGGGTTGGGTTTTCTTCTTTTATCCATCACTGGAAAAAAACACTTTGCCACATTAAAGCAAAACTCTCTCTTACCCTCCCTCTCTCTCAACCCACCTCAACACAACATGGCATAACTAATTGAAACTTACCGAATAATGAAAGGCCTGGATAGAGTGGATGTGGAAAGGATATTTCCACTAGTGGGAGAGTCTAGGACCAGAGGGCACAGCCTCGGAATTAAAGGACGTTCCTTGAGGAAGGAGATGAGGAGGAATTTCTTTAGTCAGAGGGTGGTGAATCTGTGGGATTCTTTGCCACAGACGGCTGTGGAGGCCAAGTCAGTGGATGTATTTAAGGCAGAGATAGATAGATTCTTGATTAGTCATCATGGGTGGTCACTGGAGGCGAGTGTGACTGTCCTCTCCATAGGGTGGGACCCCTGTGCGTGACTTTGTTTAACGTGGGGAGACTGGTGCACAGACAGCCACCACACGGTCCTTGACAGATCTGGGTCAGGATCCAGTGGCGTGGAGTCCAAGACGACCGGGGACCCTTTTCTGCTGCAGCCTTCATCCATCCGCCTTCCCAGCCGTTGTGACGCTCCACTAAAGTCAGCCGCCATCATCCTCCCTCCCTCCGCCTGTTCCACCGTTGCGGTCTTGGTTGGATCGCTCTTTGTCAGGGACCTCCCTCCCCCTCGACCTTACCCCCATGGGTGACCCTACCAGGAGTGTAGCTCCAGACGGCATCGCTCTCAGGATCTCAGGACCACACGAGCTTCTCCACCGCGACACGGTGACAATCCATGGGGAAGTGCGGGTGTCAGGGGTTATGGGGAGAAGGCAGGAGAATGGGGTTAGGAGGGAGAGATAGATCAGCCACGATTGAATGGAGGAGTAGACTCGATGGGCCGAATGTGACTGAATATCAACTTAACCATGAGGCCAGTTCTGACACCAAATTGCCGGTGTCATCTCTTGCGTTAATTAGTTATATTGGCCATTAAAGTCAGAGCTATGGAATAGTACGTTCCGAAACCTTTATTACCATTTGATGTGTGGGACATGCAGTGTGTTTTGCTTTCAGTTGCCGTGGATTTATGGCAGATTTGTTCTGTCTTTTACACTTTGCAGAGTGAAAAATGTGACCAGCAAAAAACAAAAAAGATTAAACAGGCAAATGAAGCCGCTTTTGAGAACTTAGTCCAACTGTTTTGACGAGGAAAGTTTTAGTTTGGAGACACAGCTTGGAAACCTTCCCCCCCTAGACCCACCGAGTCCACACCGATCATCGATCACCCGTTAGAAACATAGAAACATAGACAATGTATTCACTGGAGCTCAGAATGACGAGAGGGGATCTTATAGAGACGTATAAAATTATAAAAGGACCGGACAAGCTAGATACAGGAAAAATGTTCCCAATGTTGGGGGAGTCCAGAACCAGGGGCCACACAGTCTAAGAGTAAAGGGGAGGCCATTTAAAACTGAGGGGAGAAGAAACTTTTTCACCCAGAGAGTTGTGAATTTGTGGAATTCTCTGCCCCAGAGGGCAGTGGAGTCCAATTCACTGGATGGATTTAAGAGAGAGTTAGATAGAGCTGTAGGGGCTAGTGGAATCAAGGGATATGGGGAGAAGGCAGGCACGGGTTACTGATTGTGGATGATCAGCCATGATCACAATGAATGGCGGCTGGCACAAAGGGCCGAATGGCCTCCTCCTGCACCTATTTTCTATGTTTTAATGTTTCTAAAGTAGGTGCAGGAGGAGGCCATTTGGCCCTTCGAGCCAGCACCGCCATTCATTGTGATCAATCATTATCATACTTTCTGTAGCTTAACAGTTTTATTAATGCAATGACACACAAATAAATATACAATTACTCTGTGTCTCTGTGTCTCTGTGTCTCTGTGTCCCTGTGTCTCTGTGTCTCTGTGTCTCTGTGTCTCTGTGTCTCTGTGTCTCTGTGTCTCTGTGTCTCTGTGTCTCTGTGACTCTGTGACTCTGTGTCTCTGTGTCTCTGTGTCTCTGTGTCTCTGTGTCCCTGTGTCCCTGTGTCCCTGTGTCCCTGTGTCCCTGTGTCTCTGTGTCTCTGTGTCTGTGTTTCTGTGTCTCTGTGTCCCTGTGTCCCTGTGTCTGTGTTTCTGTGTCTCTGTGTCCCTGTGTCCCTGTGTCCCTGTGTCCCTGTGTCCCTGTGTCCCTGTGTCCCTGTGTCTCTGTGTCTCTGTGTCTCTGTGTCTCTGTGCCCCTGACTCCCTGTGTCTCTGTGTCCCTGTGTCCCTGTGTCTCTGTGTCCCTGTGTCCCTGTGTCCCTGTGTCCCTGTGTCCCTGTGTCTCTGTGTCCCTGTGTCCCTGTGTCCCTGTGTCTCTGTGTCCCTGTGTCCCTGTGTCTCTGTGTCCCTGTGTCTCTGTGTCCCTGTGTCTCTGTGTCCCTGTGTCCCTGTGTCCCTGTGTCCCTGTGTCTCTGTGTCCCTGTGTCCCTGTGTCCCTGTGTCTCTGTGTCTCTGTGTCCCTGTGTCTCTGTGTCCCTGACTCCCTGTGTCCCTGTGTCCCTGTGTCCCTGTGTCCCTGTGTCTCTGTGTCCCTGTGTCCCTGTGTCCCTGTGTCCCTGTGTCCCTGTGTCCCTGTGTCCCTGTGTCCATGTGTCCCTGTGTCTCTGTGTCTCTGTGTCTCTGTGTCCCTGACTCCCTGTGTCTCTGTGTCTCTGTGTCCCTGTGTCCCTGTGTCTCTGTGTCCCTGTGTCCCTGTGTCTCTGTGTCCCTGTGTCTCTGTGTCCCTGTGTCCCTGTGTCCCTGTGTCTCTGTGTCTCTCTGTGTCCCTGTGTCCCTGTGTCTCTGTGTCTCTGTGTCTCTGTGTCTCTGTGTCCCTGTGTCTCTGTGTCTCTGTGTCTCTGTCTCTCTGTCTCTCTGTGTCTCTGTGTCTCTGTGTCTCTGTGTCTCTGTGTCTCTGTGTCTCTGTGTCCCTGTGTCCCTGTGTCCCTGTGTCCCTGTGTCTCTGTGTCTCTGTGTCCCTGTGTCCCTGTGTCCCTGTGTCCCTGTGTCCCTGTGTCCCTGTGTCCCTGTGTCTCTGTGTCTCTCTGTCTCTCTGTGTCTCTGTGTCTCTGTGTCTCTGTGTCTCTGTGTCCCTGTGTCCCTGTGTCCCTGTGTCCCTGTGTCCGTGTGTCCGTGTCTCCGTGTCTCTGTGTCTCTGTGTCTCTGTGTCCCTGTGTCCCTGTGTCCCTGTGTCCCTGTGTCCCTGTGTCCCTGTGTCCCTGTGTCCGTGTCCGTGTCTCTGTGTGTCTGTGTGTCTGTGTGTCTGTGTCTGTGTGTCTGTGTGTCTGTGTGTCTGTGTGTCTGTGTGTCTGTGTGTCTGTGTGTCTGTGTGTCTGTGTCTGTGTGTCTGTGTGTCTGTGTGTCTCTGTGTCTCTGTGTCTCTGTGTCTGTGTCTCTGTGTCTCTGTGTCTCTGTGTCTGTGTGTCTCTGTGTCTCTGTGTCTCTGTGTCTCTGTGTCTCTGTGTCTCTGTGTCTCTGTGTCTCCGTGTCTCCGTGTCTCCGTGTCTCTGTGTCTCTGTGTCCCTGTGGCCCTGTGTCTCTGTGTCTCTGTGTCTCTGTGTCCCTGTGGCCCTGTGTCCGTGTGTCTCTGTGTCTCTGTGTCCCTGTGTCCCTGTGTCCCTGTGTCTCTGTGTCTTTGTTTCCCTGTGTCTCTGTGTCTCTGTGTCTCTGTGTCTCTGTGTCTCTGTGTCTCTGTGTCTGTGTGTCTCTGTGTCCCTGTGTCCCTGTGTCTCTGTGTGTCTCTGTGTCTCTGTGTCCCTGTGGCCCTGTGTCCGTGTGTCTCTGTGTCTCTGTGTCTCTGTGTCCCTGTGTCTCTGTGTCTCTGTGTCTCTGTGTCTCTGTGTCTCTGTGTCCCTGTGTCTCTGTGTCTCTGTGTCTCTGTGTCTCTGTGTCTCTGTGTCTCTGTGTCTCTGTGTCTCTGTGTCTGTGTGTCTCTGTGTCCCTGTGTCCCTGTGTCTCTGTGTCTCTGTGTCTCTGTGTCTCTGTGTCTGTGTGTCTCTGTGTCCCTGTGTCCCTGTGTCTCTGTGTGTCTCTGTGTCTCTGTGTCCCTGTGGCCCTGTGTCCGTGTGTCTCTGTGTCTCTGTGTCCCTGTGTCCCTGTGTCCCTGTGTCTCTGTGTCTTTGTTTCCCTGTGTCCCTGTGTCTCTGTGTCCCTGTGTCTCTGTGTCTGTGTGTCTCTGTGTCCCTGTGTCTCTGTGTCTCTGTGTCTCTGTGTCCCTGTGGCCCTGTGTCCGTGTGTCTCTGTGTCTCTGTGTCCCTGTGTCTCTGTGTCTCTGTGTCTCTGTGTCTCTGTGCCTCTGTGTCTCTGTGTCTATGTGTCTCTGTGTCCCTGTGTCTCTGTGTCTCTGTGTCTCTGTGTGTCTCTGTGTGTCTCTGTGTCTGTGTGTCTCTGTGTCTCTGTGACTAGTCCTCGAGGCATTGATGGGTTCTCCTGGTGTTGGCATCTTGTTCTCCATCGTTGCTTCCCAACCAACTCTCGATCTTTGATTTCAGTCCATCAGACGCAAGTACAAATCAAATCCAAGGACTATGAGGACAAACTGGTGGAACAGTTCTCCCTGGAGTTCCTCATAACGGCACATGTACTGGAGACTGGGCAAAGACTAGTCATTGAGAAGAAGGTTATGCTGCAGATTCCAAAGCTGAATATAACGGTATGACATCAGCTCAGCTCCGTCCACTTTAGTTTTAGAGATACAGCGCGGAAACAGGCCCTTCGGCCCACTGGGTCCGAACAGCCCAGCGATCCCCACACACTAACACTATCCTACACCCGCTAGGGACAATTTTTACATTTACCAAGCCAATTAACCTACAAACCTGCACGTCTTTGGAGTGTGGGAGGAAAACAAAGATCTCGGAGAAAACCCTCGCAGGTCACGGGGAGAACGTACAAACTCTGTACAGACAGCGCCCGTAGTCGGGATGGAACCCGGGTGTCCGGCGCTGTGAGGCAGCAACTCTACCGCCGCGCCACTCTGTAACAGGTGTACGGAATTACAGTGAATAGCTTTTGTTGCGCGCTAACCAGTCAGTGGAAAGACAATGCACGATTATAATCCAGCCGTTCACAGTGTACAGATACATGATAGGGGAATAACGATGCTTCAGCTTTTCGCTGTACCTCGGTACACATGACAATAAACTCAACTGAATTGAAGGAAAACGAAACTGCAGATGCTGGTTTAAATCGAAGGTAGGCTCGGAGTGCTGGAGTAACGCAGTGGGTCAGGCAGCATCTTTGGAGAACATGGATAGGTGACGTTTCGGATCGAGGCCCTTCTTCAGACTGATGTCAGGGGAAGGAACGGAATGGGATTGAAAGGCAAGATAGACAACAAACAATAGACAATAGGTGCAGGAGTAGGCCATTCGGCCCTTCGAGCCAGCACCACCATTCAATGTGATCATGGCTGATCATTCTCAATCAGTACCCTGTTCCTGCCTTCTCCCCATACCCCCTGACTCCGCTATCCTTAAGAGCTCTATCTAGCTCTCTCTTGAATGCATTCAGAGAATTGGCTTCCACTGCCTTCTGAGGCAGTGAATTCCACAGATTTACAACTCTCTGACTGAAAAAGTTTTTCCTCATCTCTGTTCTAAATGGAGTTTATTCTTAAACTGTGGCCCCTGGTTCTGGACTCCCCCAACATTGGGAACATGTTTCCTACCTCTAACGTGTCCAACCCCTTAATAATCTTATATGTTTCGATAAGATCCCATCTCATCCTTCTAAATTCCAGTGTATACAAGCCTAGTCATTCCAATCTTTCAACATACGACAGTCCCGCCATTCCGGAAATTAACCTAGTGAACCTGTGCTGCACGCCCTCAATAGCAAGAATATCCTTCCTCAAATTTGGAGACCAAAACTGCACACAGTACTCCAGGTGCGGTTTCACTAGGGCCCTGTACAACTGCAGAAAGACCTCTTTGCTCCTATACTCAACTCCTCTTGTTATGAAGGCCAACATTCCATTGGCTTTCTTCACTGCCTGCTGTACCTGCATGCTTCCTTTCAGTGACTGATGCACTAGGACACCCAGATCTCGTTGTTTGTCCCCTGTTCCTAACTTGACACCATTCAGATAATACTCTGCCTTCCTAGTCTTACCACCAAAGTGGATAACCTCACACTTATCCACATTAAACTGCATCTGTCATGCATCCGCCCACTCACACAACCTGTCCAAGTCACCCTGCAACCTCATAGCATCTTCCTCACAGTTCACACTACCACCCAGCTTTGTATCATCTGCAAATTTGCTAATGTTACTTTTAATCCCTTCATCCAAGTCATTAATGTATATTGTAAATAGCTGCGGTCCCAGCACCGAGCCTTGCGGTACCCCACTAGTCACTGCCTGCCATTCTGAAAGGGACCCATTTATCCCCACTCTTTGCTTTCTGTCTGTCAACCAACTTTCTATCCATGTAAGTACCCTACCTCCAATACCATGTGCTCTAATTTTGCCCACTAATCTCCTATGTGGGACCTTGTCGAAGGCTTTCTGAAAGTCGAGGTACACTACATCCACCGGCTCTCCCCTGTCAATTTTCCTCGTTACATCCTCAAAAAATTCCAGAAGATTAGTCAAGCATGATTTCCCCTTCGTAAATCCATGCTGACTCGGAACAATCCTGTTACTACTATCCAAATGCTCCGCAATTTCGTCTTTTATAATTGACTCCAGCATCTTCCCCACCACTGATGTCAGACTAACTGGTCTATAATTTCCCGTTTTCTCTCTCCCTCCTTTCTTAAAAAGTGGGATAACATTAGCTACCCTCCAATCCACAGGAACTGATCCTGAATCTATAGAACATTGGAAAATGATCACCAATGCTTCCACTATTTCTAGAGCCACCTCCTTAAGTACTCTGGGATGCAGACCATCAGGCCCTGGGGATTTATCAGCCTTCAGTCCCATCAGTCTACCCAACACCATTTCCCGCCTAATGTGGATTTCCTTCAGTTCCTCCGTCACCCTAGGATCTCTGGCCACTAGAACATCTGGGAGATTGTGTGTATCTTCCTTAGTGAAGACAGATCCAAAGTACCGGATCAACTCGTCTGCCATTTCTTTGTTCCCCATAATAAATTCCCCAGCTTCTGTCTTCAAGGGACCCACATTTGCCTTGACTATTTTTCCTCTTCACGTACCTAAAGAAGCTTTAGCGTTATGGGGAGAAGGCAGGAGAATGGGGTTAGGAGGGAGAGATAGATCAGCCACGATTGAATGGCGGAGTAGACTAGATGGGCAGAATGGCCTAATTCAGCTCCTGTAACTTATGACCAGGGCAGGTGTGTGGGGCAAGTGTTTTACACAGAGGGGGGTGGGGGCCTGGAACGTGCTGCCAGCGGTGGGGGTGGAGGCAGATACGATAGTGGTGTTTGAGAGGCTTTTGGACAGGCGTGCAGCGTAGGTTCACTAGGTTAATTCCCGGAATGGCGGGACTGTCGTATGTTGAAAGGCTGGAGCGATTGGGCTTGTATACACTGGAATTTAGAAGGATGAGGGGGGATCTTATTGAAACATATAAGATAATTAGGGGATTGGACACATTAGGGGCCGGAAACATGTTCCCAATGTTGGGGGAGTCCAGAACAAGGGGCCACAGTTTAAGAATAAGGGGTAGGCCATTTAGAACGGAGATGAGGAAGAACTTTTTCAGTCAGAGAGTGGTGAAGGTGTGGAATTCTCTGCCTCAGAAGGCAGTGGAGGCCAGTTCGTTGGATGCTTTCAAGAGAGAGCTGGATAGAGCTCTTAAGGATAGCGGAGTGAGGGGGTATGGGGAGAAGGCAGGAACGGGGTACTGATTGAGAGTGATCAGCCATGATCGCATTGAATGGCGGTGCTGGCTCGAAGGTCTGAATGGCCTCCTCCTGCACCTATTGTCTATTGTCTATTGTCTATTGTCTATTGTCTATTGTCTATTGTCTATTGTCTATTGGCACATGGACATGAAGCGAATGGAGGGATATGGATCACGTGCAGGGAGAGGGGATTAGTTCATCTTGGCATCACGTTCAACACTGACGTTGAACATGATGCCAAGGGCGGGCACGGTGGCGCAGCGGTAGAGTTGCCGCCTTACAGCGAATGCAGCGTCGGAGACCAGGGTTCCATCCCGACTACGGGCGCTGTCTGCACGGAGTTTGCACATTCTCCCCGTGACCTGCGCGGGTTTTCTCCGAGATCTTCGATTTCCTCCCATGCTCCAAAGACGTGCAGGTTTGTAGGTTAATTTTGCTTGGTAAATGGAGAAAAAAAAATTGTCCCTAGTGGGTGTAGGATAGTGTTAGTGTGTGGGGGATCGCTGGTCGGCACGGACCCGGTGGGCCGAAGGGCCTGTTTCCGCGCTGTATCTCTAAACTAAACTAAACTAAACTGATGGGTCTGTTCCTGTGCTGTGCAATATTCAGTAAGAATTTCAATATTCTGATGATGGAACTTACACAGTTAGACAGTCTTGATTCAGAGTTCAGAGTTTAGTTTCTAGTCACGTGCACAGAGGTACAGTGAAAAACGTTTTTGTTGCGTGCTAACCAGTCAGCAGAAAGACTGTACATGATTACAATCAACCTGTCCACAGTATACAGATACAGGATAAAGTGAATAACGTTTAGTGCAAGGTAATGTCCAGTAAAGACCGATTAAAGATAGTCCGAGGGTCACCAATGAGGTAGATAGTAGTTCAGCACTGCTCTCTGGTTGTGGTAGGATGGTTCAGTTGCCTGATAACAGCCGGGAAGAAACTGTCCCTGAATCTGGAGGTGTGCGATTTCACACTTCTGTACCTCTTGCCCGATGGGAGAGGGGAGAAGAGGGAGTGGCCGGGGTGAGACTGGTCCTTGATTATGCTGCTGGCCTTGCCGAGGCAGCGTGAGGTGTAGATGGAGTCAGTGGAAGGGAGGTTGGTTTGTGTGATGGTCTGGGCTGCGTCCACGATTTGTTGAAATTTAAAGGATATTTGGGTACATGGATTGGAATGGTTGACAATAGACAATAGACAATAGGTGCAGAAGGAGGCCATTCGGCCCTTAGAGCCAGCACCGCCATTCAATGTGATCATGGCTGATCATCCACAATCAGTACCCCTTTCCTGCCTTCTCCCCATACCCCCTGACTCCGCTATCCTTAAGAGCTCTATCTAACTCTCTCTTCAAAAGGATTCAGAGAATTGGCCTCCACTGCCTTCTGTGGCAGAGAATTCCACAGATTCACAACTCTCTGACTGAAAATGTTTTTCCTCATCTCCGTTCTAAATGGCCTACCCCTTATTCTTAAACTGTGGCCCCTGGTTCTGGACTCCCCCAACATTGGGAACATGTTTCCTGCCTCTAGCGTGTCCAATCCCTTAACAATCTTATATGTTTCAATAAGATCCCCTCTCAACTTTCTAAATTCCAGTGTATACAAGCCTAGTCGCTCCAGTCTTTCAACATATGACAGTCCCGCCATTCCGGGAATTAACCTAGTAAACCTACGCTGCACGCACTCAATAGCAAGAATATCCTTCCTCAAATTTGGAGACCAAAACTGCACTCAGTACTCAAGGTGCGGTCTCACTAGGGCCCTGTACAGAGTCTAGGAGTCTCTTGCCCAGAGTAGGGGAATCGAGGACCAGAGGTCATAGGTTCACGGTGAAAGGGAAAAGATTTAATAGGAATCCGAGGGGTAACCTTTTCACACAGAGGGTGGTGGGTGTATGGAATGAGCTGCCATAGGAGGTAGCTGAGGCTGGGACTATCCCACCGTTTAAGAAACAGTTGGACAGGTACATGGATGGGACAGGTTTGTAGGGATATGGACCAACTGCTGGCAGGTGGGACTAGGGTAGCTGGGACATTGTTGGCCGGTGTGGGTGAGTTGGGCTGAAGGGCCTGTTTCCACACTGTTTCACTCTGTGACTCTGTCTATGACATGGGTGGATCATCAATAACTGCCTCTCCTTACAGGTCGAAGGTGAGGTGGCGTTTGGGAGAGAGGTGACCGTGGTTGTCCAGTTCACCAACCCCTTCACCAAACCTCTGGAACAGCTGGTTCTTCGCATTGATGGGCTGGACTACACCGGGTCTCACCTGACACTGTTCAGGTAGGAATCGTCTATGGGATCTGAGCCTGAAGAAAACAAAGAAACATAGACCACAGAGGCCATTCGGCCCTTCGAGCCAGCACCGCCATTCATTGTGATCATGGCTGATCATTCTCAATCAGTACCCCGTTCCTGTTTTCTCCCCATATCCCTTGATTCCACTAGCCCCTAGAGCTCTATCTAACTCTCTCTTAAATTCATCTAGTGAATCGGCCTCCACTGCCCTCTGTGGCAGAGAATTCCACAAAATCACAACTCTCTGGGTGAAAAAGTTTCTTCTCACCTCAGTTTTAAATGGCCTCCCCTTTATTCTTAGACTGTGTGGCCCCTTGTTCTGGATTCCCCCAACATCAGGAACATTTTTCCTGCATCGAGCCTGTCCAATCCTCTAAGAATTTTATATGTTTCTATAAGATCCCCTCTCATCCTTCTAAATTCCAGTGAACACAAGCCCAGTCGACCCATTCTTTCATCATACGTCAGTCCCGCCATCCCGCGAATTAACCTGGTGAACCTACGCTGCACTCCCTCATTAGCAAGAATGTCCTTCCTCAAGTTAGGAGACCAAAATTGCACACAGTACTCCAGGTGCGGTATCACCTGGGCCCTGTATAACTACAGTAGGCCCTCCTTGCTCCGAAACTCAAATCCTCTCGCAATGAAGTCCAACATGCCATTAGCTTTCTTCACTGCCTGCTGTACCTGCATGCTTACTTTCAGTGACTGATGTACAAGGACACCCAGATCTCGTTGCACCTCCCCTTTTCCCAATCTGACACCATTCTGATAATAATCTGCCTTCCTGTTCTTGCCACCAAAGTGGATAACCTCACACTTATCCACATTAAACTGCATCTGCCATGCATCCGCCCACTCACACAACCTGTCCAAGACACCCAAGAGTCCCAAAAGGTTAATCTGCAAGTCGAATCAGTAGTGAGGAAAGTAAACACAATGCTAGCATTTATTTAGAGAGGACTAGAATACAAAAACAGGGGTGTAATGCTGAGGCTCTATAAGGCACTGATCAGGCCTCTTGTGGAATATTGTGAGCAATTGTGGGCCCCATATCTGAGGAAGGATGTGCTGGCTCTGGAGAGGGTCCAGAGGAGGTTTACAAGAACGATCCCAGGAATGAGTGGGTTAACATATGATGAGCGTTTGTGGGCACTGGGCCTGTACTCGCTGGAGTTTAGAAGGATGAGGGGGGACCTCATTGAAACTTACATAATAGTGAGCGGCCTGGATAGAGTGGATGTGGAGAGGATGTTTCCACTAGTGGGAGAGTCTAGGGCCAGAGGACACAGCCTCAGAATTAAAGGACGTACCTTTAGGAAGGAGATGAGGAGGAATTTATTTAGTCAGAAAGTGGTGAATCTGTGGAATTCTTTGCCACAGACGGCTGTGGAGGTCACAAGTCAGTGGATATATTTAAGATGAAGATAGACAGATTCTTGATCAGTGCGGGTGTCAGGGGTTATGGGGAGAAGGCAGGAGAATGGGGTTAGGAGGGAGAGATCGATCAGCCATGATTGAATGGCGGAGTAGGCTTGATGGCCTATTTCTGCTCCTAGAACTTATGGACTTTATGAACTTATGAACTTATTAACCTTAAAACGGCACGGTGGCGCAGCGGTAGAGTTGCTGCCTCACAGCGCCGGAGACCCGGGTTCCATCCTGACTACGGGTGCTGTGTGTACGGAGTTTGTACCTTCTCCCCGTGACCTGCGTGGGTTTTCTCCGTGTGCTCTGGTTTTCTCCCGCACTCCAAAGAAAGACGTACAGGTTTGTAGGTTAATTGGCTTCGGTAAGATTGTAAATAGTCCCTAGTGTGTGTGTGTTGGACAGAGTTAGTGTGCGGGGAACACCTCAAACTGGAAAAGATGCCCCTCAGGTTCCGAATGAATCTTTCCCCCCTCACCTTAAACCTATGTCTTCAGTTTCCCTACTCTGGGTAAGAGACTTAGTGGATTCACCCTGTCCATTCCTCCCATGATTTTATACACATCTATAAGATCACCCCTCAGCTACCTGCACTCCAACGAATAAAGTCATAATGAATTGAACTTAAGTTTAGTTTAGTTTTTAGTATAGTTTAGTTTAGTTTAGTTTTGTTCACGGTGGTGCAGCGGTAGAGTTGCCGCCTTACAGCGAATGCAGCGCCGGAGACCCGGGTTCCATCCCGACTGCGGGCGCCGTCTGTACGGAGTTTGTACGTTCTCCCCGTGACCTGCGTGGGTTTTCTCCGAGACCTTCGGTTTCCTCCCGCGCTCCAAAGACGTGTAGGTTTGTAGGTTAATTGGCTTGGTAAATGTAAAAATTGTCCCTAGTGTGTGTGTAGGATAGTGTTAGTGTGCGGGGATCGCTGGGCGGCGCGGACCCGGTGGGCTGAAGGGCCTGTTTCCGCGCTGTATTTCTAAACTGTATCTCCAAACTAAACTAAACTAGAGGGAGAGAGATGGGAGAGAGTGTTTTATTGTCATGTGTTCCGAAACGGAACAGTGCATTCTTACAGCAACACAACAGAGATGTGAATATAATAGTCTGTAAACAACATAATAAACAACAGAAAAACTTCAGTATATTTGTTTAAAAACGGACAAATATATAGACAATAGTCTGGATTATAATCTACTTTGCATTTAATTCCCCACACGTTTAACAATACTCTGCTAGTTTTCCTGCTCACTTGTGTCCCTACGAACTGGCCACTCCCTCTTCTCCCCTCTCCCATCGGGGCAAGAGGTACAACCAACCTCCCTCCCACTGACTCCATCTACACCTCACGCTGCCTCGGCAAGGCCAGCAGCCCAGCCCAGCCCAGACCATCACACAAACCAACCTCCCTCCCACTGACTCCATCTACACCTCACGCTGCCTCGGCAAGGCCAGCAGCCCAGCCCAGACCATCACACAAACCAACCTCCCTCCCACTGACTCCATCTACACCTCACGCTGCCTCGGCAAGGCCAGCAGCCCAGCCCAGACCATCACACAAACCAACCTCCCTCCCACTGACTCCATCTACACCTCACGCTGCCTCGGCAAGGCCAGCAGCCCAGCCCAGACCATCACACAAACCAACCTCCCTCCCACTGACTCCATCTACACCTCACGCTGCCTCGGCAAGGCCAGCAGCCCAGCCCAGACCATCACACAAACCAACCTCCCTCCCACTGACTCCATCTACACCTCACGCTGTCTCGGCAAGGCCAGCAGCCCAGCCCAGACCATCACACAAACCAACCTCCCTCCCACTGACTCCATCTACACCTCACGCTGCCTCGGCAAGGCCAGCAGCATAATCAAGGACCAGTCTCACCCCGGCCACTCCCTCTTCTCCCCTCTCCCATCGAGCAAGAGGTACAGAAGTGTGAAAACGCACACCTCCAGATTCAGGGACAGTTTCTTCCCGGCTGTTATCAGGCAACTGAACCATCCTACCACAACCAGAGAGCAGTGCTGAACTACTATCTACCTCATTGGTGACCCTCGGACCCCCAATCAGTACCCTGTTCCTGCTTTCTCCCCATATCCATTGATTCCCTTAGCCCTAAGAGCTAAATCTCTCTCTCTCTTGAAAACATCCAGTGAATCGGCCTCCACTGCCTTCTGTGGCAGAGAATTTCAGCGAGTTCGGAGGGAGAGATAGATCAGCCGCGATTGAATGGTGGAGTAGACTTGATGGGCCGAATGGCCTAATTCTGCTCCTATCACTTATGAAACCAACCCCCCTTCCATGAACTCCATCTACATTCTGTGATACCACCCACTTTCGTGTCATCTGCAAATTGTCTGTTCATGCCGTGTTCATTCTTATCCAAATCGTTGAAATTATAAAACATTTGGCATGTGCCTAATTCTGTTCCTATCACTTATCATAATCATCATAATAACCAACCATCATCTTGGCCTTTATGGCAAGAGGAGTTGAGTATAGGAGCAAAGAGGTCCTTCTGCAGTTGTACAAGGCCCTAGTGAGACCGCACCTGGAGTACTGTGTGCAGTTTTGGTCTCCAAATTTGAGGAAGGACATTCTTGCTATTGAGGGCGTGCAGCGTAGGTTTACTAGGTTAATTCCCGGAATGGCGGGACTGTCATATGTTGAAAGACTGGAGCAACTAGGCTTGTATACACTGGAATTTAGAAGGATGAGAGGAGAACTTATCGAAACATATAAGATTATTAAGGGATTGGACGCGTTAGAGGCAGGAAACATGTTCCCAATGTTGGGGGCGTCCAGAACCAGGGGCCACAGTTTAAGAATAAGGGGTAGGTCATTTAGAACGGAGATGAGGAAAAACTTTTTCACTCAGAGTTGTGAATCTGTGGAATTCTCTGCCTCAGAAGGCAGTGGAGGCCAATTCTCTGAATGCATTCAAGAGAGAGCTAGATAGAGCTCTTAAGGATAGCGGAGTCAGGGGGTATGGGGAGAAGGCAGGAATGGGTTGATTGAGAATGATTGAGAATGATCAGCCATGATCACATTGAATGGTGGTGCTGGCTCGAAGGGCCGAATGGCCTCCTCCTGCACCTATTGTCTATTGTCTACAAGTATGTTTTGCAACATACGAGGAATGTCATTTGCCGTACAGTCACACCAATAAAAAGCAACAGGACACACACAATACATTTCAACATGAACATCCCCCACAGTGACTCCTCCACATTCCTCACTGTGATGGAAGGCAGGCGAACAAAACTTCAATCTCTCCCTTCTTTGTCCTCCAGCGGTCGGGGGTCTCGAACCTTCCGTTGACGGGACGATCTTGGCTCCCGTAGCCGGTGGCGGCCCCTCCACGTCGGGGCGATCAAGCTCCTGCACCGGGGAGGAATCTCAGCTCCCCCGTGCCGGGCGACCGACCCTGGGTCGGGGCCGGCTTTGGAGCTTCCCGACATCGGTCTCTACCCGAGACAGCGAGCTCCTCGATGGTCTGAGTTGTATCCCTAAAACTAAACTAAAGTGAGGATTTTTTTTTTCTTTTGACCTACAGCCAAGTCACTGAGAAGGAGACGCTGAAGGCCAACGTCAAATGGGTCCTGCGGCGACGTGGTCGGTGGAAGATCATCGCCAGCTTGGACTGCCCGGCTCTGCGGCAGGTGGGCGGAGAGCTGGAGCTACAGGTCCAGTAGAGACCGCACGCCCCCGTGGCCGGGAACACAGCCAGCCCAGAGGGACACGCAGCGGCACACCCCATATCTCCCCCTCCCCTCACTAGTCGGAAGAAGGGTCTTGGCCCAAAATATCACCCGTTCCTTCTCTTCTGCCTGACCCGCTGAGTTACTCCAGCACTCTGTGAAACGTCACCTATCCATGTTCTCCAGAGATGTTGTCTGACTTGCTGAGTTACTCCAGCACTCTGTGTCTTTCTTCGATGTAAACCAGCATCTGCAGTTCCTTCCTACACAAGCAACATAGACAGCTGTCATCATCTGTCCATTTGTCACAGGAGCAGAATTAGGCCATTCGGCCCATCAAGTCTACTCCGCCATTCAATCGAAGCTGATCTATCTCTCCCTCCTAACCCCATTCTCCTGCCTTCTCCCCATAACCCCTGAAAGTTGAGTATAGGAGCAAAGAGGTCCTTCTGCAGTTGTACAGGGCCCTAGTGAGACCGCACCTGGAGTACTGTGTGCAGTTTTGATTCTCTGGATGCTTTCAAGAGAGAGCTAAATAGAGCTCAATGATAGCGGAGTCCATATCTCTCCAAACCCGTCCTATCCATGTACCTGTCCAAATGTCTTTTAAATGCTGTTCTTGGCCCTGCCTCAACCACCTCCTCCGGCAGCTTTTTCCGTACACCCACCACCCTCTGTGTGGAAAGGTTGCCCCTCAGGTTCTTGTGAAATCTTTCCCCCTCTCACCTTAAACCTGTCCTCTGGTCGGTGTGGGCACGTTGGGCCGAAGGGCCAGTTTCCATGCAGTATGACACTATAAGACTATTAGAAAGGAGATGAGGAGGAATTTCTTTAGTCAGAGGGTGGTGAATCTGTGGGATTCTTTGTCACAGACGGCTGTGGAGGCCAAGTCAGTGCAGATTGATAGGTTCTTGATTAGTGCGCGTGTCAGGGCGTGCAGCGTAGGTTTACTAGGTTAATTCCCGGAATGGCGGAACTGTCATATGTTGAAAGACTGGAGCGACTAGGTTTGTATACAGTGGAATTTAGAAGGATGAGAGGAGATCTTATCGAAACATATAAGATTATTAATGGCCAGGAAACCTGTTCCCAACGTTAGAGGCAGGAAATATGTTCCCAATGTTGGGAGAGTCCAGAACCAGGGGCCACAGTTTAAGAATAAGGGGTAGGCCATTTAGAACGGAGATGAGGAAAAAACGTTTTCAGTCAGAGAGTTGTGAATCTGTGGAATTCTCTGCCTCAGAAGGCAGTGGAGGCCAATTCTCTGTTACTTTCAAGAGAGAGTTAGATAGAGCTCTTAAAGATAGTGGAGTCAGGGGGTATGGGGAGAAGGCAGGAACGGGGTACTGATTGAGAATGATCAGCCATGATCACATTGAATGGTGGTGCTGGCTCGAAGGGCTGAATAGCCTCCTCCTGCACCTATTGTCTATTGTCTATTGTTCCTCTAGTGTCTTTGGCGTGTCCCCTGGTTCTGGACTTGGGTGGGGGAGGGATGGAGAGAGAGGGAAGACAAGGGTTAGTTGAAGTGACATCTCCTGGTTACTCTGCTGCCCACTGGTCATGGTTTCATCGTGCAGGATGTCAGCTGTGGTTCAGATGCCTGCGTTCTCACTGAGTCACGCAGTGTGTGGGCAGCAGAGAGTCTCCCTTGTGTGTCGGGTGAGGAGTGGGCTCTGTGGCACACCTTGCCCCGTGGCCGAGACACCAACCCCAGCCCCAGCTGCTCACAGCGAGACGGAAAACATGTCCGTCTGCTGGCGGCTTCTGTCCGAGACACAGAGGCACAGAGACACAGAGTCACAGACACACAAAGTCACACAGAGTCACACAGAGACACACAGACACACACAGAGTCACACAGAGACACACAGAGTCACACAGAGTCACACAGAGACACACAGACACACAGAGACACAGACACACACAGACACACACAGAGACACACAGAGACACACAGAGACACACACAGAGACACACACAGAGACAGACACACAGAGTCACAGAGTCACAGAGACACAGAGACACACACAGACACACAGACACATAGACACACAGACACAGACACACACAGAGACACACAGAGACACAGATACACACAGACACAGACACACACAGACACACACAGAGACACAGATACACACAGACACAGACACACACAGAGACACACAGAGAAACAGAGACACAGAGTCACAGAGACACAGTCACAGAGACACACACAGACACAGACACATAGACACAGATACACGCAGAGACACACAGAGACACAGACACACACAGAGACACACAGAGACACACACAGACACAGACACATAGACACAGATACACACAGAGACACACAGAGACACAGAGACACAGACACACACAGAGACACACAGAGACACACAGAGACACAGAGACACAGATACACACAGAGACACACAGAGACACAGAGACACAGATACACACAGAGACACACAGAGACACACAGAGACACAGACACACACAGAGACACAGATACACACAGAGACACACAGAGACACACAGAGACACAGACACACACAGAGACACACAGAGACACAGAGACACACAGAGACACAGACACACACAGAGACACACAGAGACACACAGAGACACACAGAGACACAGACACACACAGAGACACAGATACACACAGAGACACACAGAGACACAGAGACACAGACACACACAGAGACACACAGAGACACAGAGACACACAGAGACACAGACACACACAGAGACACACAGAGACACACAGAGACACAGAGTCACAGAGACAGAGAGTCACAGAGACACACACAGACACACAGACACATAGACACAGATACACACAGACACACAGAGACACACAGAGACACAGAGTCACAGAGTCACAGAGTCACAGAGTCACACAGAGTCACAGAGTCACACAGAGACACACACTGGTCAACACTGACTTGGTCAACACTCCCTGCACGTGATCCATAACCCTCCATTCCCTGCGTATCCATGTGCCTGTCCAAAAGCCTCTTAAACACCACTATGGTATCTGCCTCCACCCCCACCCCTGGCAGCACGTTCCAGGCCCCCACCCCCCTCTGTGTAAAACACTTGCCCCACACACCTCCTTTAAACTTTCCCCCTCTCACCTTATAAAGCTTTGACATTTCTACTCTGTGGAAAATGGTTCTGACAGTCTTTTTTATCCATGCCTTTTATAATTTTATATACTTCTACATATAATGATATAAAGAACTGCCTGGAGTCGCAGTACGGAACTGCCTCGGAGATTCTGTGCTGAGAGACATAATAATATCTCGATAATAACTTTCATAACTAGGGTTGCCAACTATCTCACTCCCAAATAAGGGACAAGGTAACGTCACCGCCCCGCGCCCCACCTGACCTCACCCAGCCAGCGGCCACGTGCTCCCGCTCCACCAACGGCGGCCGCCCGGGCCGGGAGGCTGGATGCTACGCAACCTCCGTTAGGCAGCGCCCGGGCCTCCGGGCCTACACTACCCGGGCCTATACTGTCCGGACCTACAGCGTTGGGGCCTACAGTGTCCGGGCCCACTGTGTCCGGACCTACAGCGTTGGGACCTACAGTGTCTGGGCCTACAGTGTCCGGACCTACAGCGTTGGGGCCTACAGTATCCGGGCCCACTGTGTCCGGACCTACAGCGTTGGGACCTACAGTGTCCGGGCCTACAGTGTCTGGGCCTACAGTGTCCGGGCCCACAGTGTCTGGGCCTACACTGACCGGGCCTACAGTGCCCGGGCCTACAGCGTCCGGGCCTACAGTGTCCGGGCCTACAAAATGGCGGCACTGCCCTAGCAGCTGCCGCTCACCTGCGGTCCATTTGTCTTTGTGTTTTTGTTGTTTTTTTTGTCTTAATTGTAGTTGTGATGTGGTGTTTTTGTGTTTGTGTACTATGTGTGTATGTGGGGGGGAGGGGGAAACTAACACTGTAAATATGTGTCCCTTCAGAACGGAGACCCGACCTTTGTTTTCTGGGCCGTGTCTCCGTTCCTGCTGCGGCCTACCATCGGCCCAACTCCTGGAGCTGTCGGCCTCCAGGGCTCTGGTTCGCAGAGCCCGCGGATCGGACTTACCATCAGCGGAGCCGGCCGTCTTCGGAGGCTGCGGGTGCGGCTGCGACTCACCTTAGGCTCGGGCCGCGTGGATGCCGACATCGGGAGCTCCGGCAGCGGCAGCGTGTTCGCCCGCCCCGGATCGCGGGGCTTGGGGCGCGGACATTTCACCGTCCGGCGCGGCCTAGGATGGCCGCGGGATATTTCTCTGCTGGGCGGGGGTTTCAATGTCGGGAGCCACGACCGCCCCGACGTGCAACAACAGTGGCAGCGACAGCGTGTTCGCCCGCCCCGGATCGGACTTATCATCGGCGGAGCCGGCCGTCTTCGGAGGCTGCGGGAGTGGCTGCGACGCGACGCGCCTTGGGCTTGGCCCGCTGTGGACCGTCCGGTGCGGCCTGCAACCACAACAACCTGGCTGCGGGCGAGGACAGCGGGAGAAGGGAAAGACATTGTGGCCTTCCATCACAGTGAGGAGAGAGAGGACTGGAGGAGACTCACTGTGATGGATGTTTCTTTGATGGATGTTTCTTTTTTTGTGTGTTTTTGGGGTTGGGTGGTTTGAGTGCCTGTTTGATGCTTTTATTGTTGGACTGTGTTTTTGGGGGTTTTGGGGTGTGTGATTTGAATGCCTATTTAATGCTTTTATTGTTGGACTGTGTTTTGGGGGGTTTTTGGGGTTGGGTAATTTTGGGTGCCTGTTTAGTGCTTTTATTGTTGGACTGTGGGTGATTGAATTAACATTTTGTTCAAGATGGCCGCGCAGTTGTGTTTGGCTGCCTGCCACTGTACGTTTCTTTTTTTTCCTAGTCAGATGTGCAGCACTTTGGTCAACGTGGGTTGTTTTTAAATGTGCTATACAAATAAATTGACTTGACTTGACTTGACTACAGTGTCCGGGCCTAAAGTGTCCGGGCCTACAGCGTCCGGGCCTACAGCGCCCACCCAGGCCTAATACGGGACAAGGGCGGTCCCGTACGGGACAAACCAATTTAGCCCAAAATACGGGATGTCCTGGCTAATACGGGACAGTTGGCAACCCTATTCTTAACCAGAGTACACCCTAATGCTAAATCTATATTGATTATCTCTTTTGTACGACCACTATGCTTTCAATGTGTGTAACCATTATCCAGAAAGGCTCTGAATAAAATTAACTTTGATGGAAACTTATCTTGAAGATTTCTTTGTGTCAATCAATGATAAAAGTTACAAAGATATTGTGGGCCCCATATCTGAGGAAGGATGTGCTGGCTCTGGAGAGGGTCCAGAGGAGGTTTACAAGAACGATCCCAGGAATGAGTGGGTTAACATATGATGAGCGTTTGTCAGCACTGGGCCTGTACTCACTGGAGTTTAGAAAGATGAGGGGGGACCTCATTGAAACGTACAGAATAGTGAGCGGCCTGGATAGAGTGGATGTGGAGAGGATGGTTCTACTAGTGAGAGAGTCTAGGACCAGAGGGCACAGCCTCAGAATTAAAGGACGTTCCTTTAGGAAGGAGATGAGGAGGAATTTCTTCAGTCAGAGGGTGGTGAATCTGTGGGATTCTTTGCCACAGAAGGCCAAGTTAAGATATTTTTAAGGCAGAGATAGAGAGATTCTTGATTAGTGCGGGTGTCAGGGGTTAAGGTGGGAAGTCAGGAGAATGGGGTTAGGAGGGAGCGATAGATTAGCCATGATTGAATGGCGGAGTAGACTTGATGGGCCGAATGGCCTAATTCTACTCCTGTTCCTTAAGACCTTATGAGATATTATTTTTGCTTGCTGCAGAATGCTAATAGATTAACAAAAGGACTATACCTATGGTGAATACACAGAGACTGGTGCCCAGAGTCGGGGAATCAAGAAACGGAGGACAAAGGTTAAGGTGAATGACTAAATGGCCCTCTATTGTCAGGTGTGACAAGTCAGACTCTCGTCTCCGTGGATTGTCACCGTGTCGCGGTGGAGAAGCTCGTGTGGTCCTGAGACCCTGAGAGCGATGCCGTCTGGAGCTACACTCCTGGTAGGGTCACCCATGGGGGTAAGGTCGAGGGGGAGGGAGGTCCCTGACAAAGAGCGATCCAACCAAGACCTCAACGGTGGAACAGGCGGAGGGAGGGAGGGAGGATGATGGCGGCTGACTTTAGTGGAGCGTCACAACGGCTGGGAAGGCGGATGGATGAAGGCTGCGGCAGAAAAGGGTCCCCGGTCGTCTTGGACTCCACGCCACTGGATCCTGACCCAGATCTGTCAAGGGCCGTGGGACCCAAGGAATGCAAAGAGCCACCATAGAAAGGCTGCCCTACAAAGTTACACGGATCCCATTTTAAGGGGAAAAGATTTAATAAGAACCTGAGGGGCAACTTTCTTTTACAAAAAGGGGTGGTGGGTGTATGGAACGAGCTGCCAGAGGAGGTTGTTGAGGCTGGTACCATCGCTACATTTAACCCAAAACCTTGACTGGTACATGGATAGGACAGGTTTAGACGGATATGGGCCAAACGCAGGCAGGTGGGACTAGTGTGGACGGGGCATGACGGTTGGCAGGGGCATGTCGGGCCAAAGAACCAGCTTAGAGATACAGCGCGGAATAGGCCCACTGAGTCCGCGCTGACCAGCGATCCCCGCACACTAACCATATCCTACACACACTGGGGACAATTGACATTTATACCAGGCTAATTAACCTACAAACCTGCACGTCTTTGGAGTGTGGGAGGAAACCGGAGCACCCGGAGAAAACCCACGCAGGTCACGGGGAGAAGGTACAAACTGCGTACAGACAGCACCCGTAGTCGGGATCGAACCCGGGTCTCCGGCGCTACATTCGATGTAAGGCAGCAACTCTACCGCTGCGCCACCGTGCCGTCCTGTAGAATTTCAAACGAGTGTGTAGTAGGAAGCAACTGCAGATGCTGGTTTAAACCAAAGATAGAACAAAGTGCTGGAGTAACTCAGCGGGACAGGCGGCATCTCTGGAGAACACGGATAGGTGAAGAAGGATCTCGACCCGAAACATCACCCATTCCTTCTCTCCACAGATGCTGCCTGTCCCACTGAGTTACTCCAGCACTCTGTGAAACGTCACCTATCCATGTTCTCCAATTGACATTTATATTAGTCTGACATCAGTGGTGGGGAAGATGCTGGAGTCAATTATAAACAAAGAAATTGCGGAGCATTTGGATAGCAGTAACAGGATCGTTCCGAGTCAGCATGGATTTACGAAGGGGAAATCATGCTTTGACTAATCTTCTGGAATTCTTTGAGGATGTAACTAGGAAAATGGACAGGGGAGAGCCGGTGGATGTGGTGTACCTTGACTTTCAGAAAGCCTTCGACAAGGTTCCACATAGGAGATTAGTGGGCAAAATTAGAGCACATGGTACATGATTTTGTACATCTCTATAAGATCTCCCCTCATCCTCCTGCGCTCCATGGAATAGAGACCCAGCCTACTCAACCTCTCCCTGTAGCTCACACCCTCTAGTCCTGGCAACATCCTCGTAAATCTTCACTGCGCCCTTTCCAGCTTGACAACATCCTTCTTGTAACACGGTGCCCAGATCTGAACCCAAAACTCGGTGTGACTCGGTGTGTCAGTGTGTGTCAGAGTGTGACTGAGTGTGGCAGAGTGTGGCAGAGTGTAACTTGGTGTGCCAGAGTGTGTTGGAGTGTGACGGAGTGTCTCAGAGTGTGTCAGAGTGTGTCAGAGTGTGACTCTGTTTGTCTGAGTGTTTCAGATTGTGACTCCGTGTCTCAGAGTATGTTAGAGTGTGACTGAGTGTGTCAGAGTGTGGCTTGGGTTGCCAACTGTCCCGCATTAGCCGGGACATCCTGTATTTTGGGTTAAATTGGTTTGTGCCGTACAGGACCGCCCTTGTCCCGTATTAGGCACGGACAGTGTAGGCCCGGACACTGTAGGCCCGGACACTGTAGGCCCGGACACTGTCTGTCCCTTATTTGGGAGTTTGAAAGTTGGCAACCCCTAAGTGTGACTGAGTGTGTCAGAGTGTCGGCTGAGTATGTCAGAGTACGTCAGAATGTGACTGAGTGTGTCAGAGTGCGACTGAGTGTGTCAGAGTGCGACTGAGTGTGACTGAGTGTGCCAGTGTTACTGAGTGTGTCAGAGTGTGACTGTGTGTCATAGTGTGTCATAGTGTGACAGAGTGTGTCAGAGTGTGACAGAGCGTGACTGAGTGTGACTGAGTGTGTCAGAGTGTGACTGAGTGTGTCAGAGTGTGTCAGTGTGATTTAGTGTGTCAGAGCATGACTAAGTGTGACTGAGTGTGTCAGTGTGACTGAGTGTGTCAGTGTGTCAGATCGTGTCAGAGTGTGACTGAGTGTGTCAGAGTGTGACAGGGTGTGTCAGAGTGTGTCAGAGTGTGACAGAGTGTGACTGAGTGTGGCAGAGTGTGACTGAGTGTGTCACAGTGTGTCTGAGTGTGACAGTGTGACAGTGTGTCAGTGTGACTGAGTGTGTCAGAGTGTGTCAGAGTGTGTCAGAGTGTGTCAGAGTGTAACTGAGTGTGTCAGAGTGTGACTGAGTGTGTCAGAGTGTGTCAGAGTGTGTTTGCCAGTGGCCGTGATCACAGGGCACGGTTGAATCCGTCATGGGGAGGGGGGTAGATTGTGCGAGGTTCGGTCTCAATGCCCCGGTAGTGAACATGACCTTGCTGCATGGCGATCTGGATGGAATCACTGTGCTAAAGGTTCTCATCCCATTACTCTCCACTCATTAATCACTATTAAAGTGACAAACGGCGACAGGAATCCATATATCCATCACCGGCGTACCTCCAAGCGGTGAGATCAGGAACATTTAACATGTTATTCTGAAAAATGATGCTGATCATAGAGACATCAATCTGCCCCACTGGATCACACAACGACACCACATCCTCAAAGCAAACTCAGCAAAGGGTGGTGGGTGCATGACACGGGCATTAGCAAGAGAGATTCGTCATTGGGACGCGTGCCGGGGGTTACGGGGAGAAGGCAGGAGAATGGGGTTGGGAGGGAGAGATAGATCAGCCATGATTGAATGGCGGAGTAGACTTGGAGTCATAGAGTAAGCCTCAAGAAGGGTCTCGACCCGAAACGTCACCTGACCATGTTCTCCTGAGATGCTGCCTGACCCGCTGAGTTACTCCAGAAACGTCACCTGACCATGTTCTCCTGAGATGCTGCCTGAACCGCTGAGTTACTCCAGAAACGTCACCTGACCATGTTCTCCTGAGATGCTGCCTGAACCGCTGAGTTACTCCAGAAACGTCACCTGACCATGTTCTCCTGAGATGCTGCCTGACCCGCTGAGTTACTCCAGCATTTTGTGTCTACCTAGTCATAGAGTGATACAGCGTGGAAACAGGCCCTTCAGCCCAACTCGGGGGTTATGGGGAGAAGGCAAGAGAATGGGGCTAGGAGGGAGAGATAGATCAGCCATGATTGAATGGTGGAGTAGACTCTCTCCCTCCTAACCCCATTCTCCCCATTATCTCTTTCTTTCTGATCTCCCCAAAGCCTCCACATCCTTCCTGTAATAGATCGATCAGAATGTGCCGGAAGATGCAGACTCTGCTTTACACCGAAGATAGACGCAAGATGCTGAAGTAACTCAGCGGGCCAGGCAGTAGGAAACTACCTGTCCCGGAGAGAAGGAATGGGTGACGATTCAGGTCGAGACCCGTCAGAGTCTGAAGAAGGGTCTCGACCCGAAATATCACCAATCCATGTTCTCCACAGATGCTGCCTGACCCGCTGAGTTACTCCAGCACTCTGTGAAACGTCACCTATCCATGTTCTCCACAGATGCTGCCTGACCCGCTGAGTTACTCCAGCACTCTGTGCAATACTCCAATACTCATTTAGCCATGGATCCTTGACTGAATGACCTGACGACTTCGACAATGTTTTCTCCAATGTTAAATTACAAAGGTATGAGGAACAGCCAAGCATTTGAGAGTTTTTTTTTCTCTCTGTCGGTGGTTGAAAATTACTCTGTAAATGTGTGAAAACAAATGTACAGGTGCCATGTCAGGAACCGCTGGGTGTCTCAGGCCCGAGTTACTCCCTGAAAGGTTGTCGGTTGTCGACTCCATCTACACTTCACTCTGCCTCGGGAAAGCAGCCGACATAATCAAAGACGTGTCCCTGTCCCACCCCGGTCGCTCATTCCTTCTTCTCCCGGCTCCCGTCCGGCAGAAGGTGCAGAAGCTTGACAGTGCGCACCACCAGACTCAGGAACAGCTTCTGCCCCTCTGTTATCAGGCTTCTGAACGGCCCTTCCATAAGCTAGGGCACTGTCCGATTCACCTCTACCCCATTGTGGACATTGGACTTTGTCTCTGGAAGGATGAGAGGGGATCTTATTGAAACATATAAGATTATTAAGGAGTTGGACACGTTCGAGGCAGGAAACATGTCCAGGGGGTCCAGAACCAGGAGCCACAGTTTAAGAATAAGGGGTAGGCCATTTGGAACGGAGTTGAGGAAAGACTTTTTCAGTCAGAGAGTTGTGAAATTCTCTGCCTCAGAAGGCAGTGGAGGCCAATTCTCTGAATGCATTCAAGAGAGAGCTAGATAGAGCTCTTAATGATAGCGGAGTCACGGGGTATGGGGAGAAGGCAGGAACGGGGTACTGATTGAGAATGATCAGCCATGATCACATTGACTGGTGGTGCTGGCTCGAAGGGCCGAATGGCCTCCTCCTGCACCTATTGTCTATTGTCTATTGTCTAATCCAACATTGGGAACATGTTTCCTGCATCTATCCATGTTGGACCGGGCATTGTGCGCCACTCTCTGCCATCTCCTTCGCTCATGGGCGCTGGTGTTGTTGAACCAGTCCGTGATGTAACTGCTCAGTGCACTCTCTAACATACACCAGTGGAAGTTCGACAGTGTATTCGGCATCGTACCAAATGCCACCTAATCCACTGAGTTCCTCCAGCAATTTCTTTTTTTTCTTCACACAATTGACCAAATTTGTGTTTAGTTTAGAGATACAGCGCGGAAACAGGCCCTTCGGCCCACCGGGTCTGCACCGACCAGCGATCCCCACACACTAACACTATCCTACACACACTAGGGACAATTTTTACATTTATACCAAGCCAATTAACCCACAAACCTGCACGTCTTTGGAGTGTGGGAGGAAACCGGAGATCTCAGAGAAAACCCACGCAGGTCACGGGGAGAACGTACAAACTCCGTACAGACAGCGCCCGTAGTTGGGATGGAACCCGGGTCTCCGGCGCTGCATTCACTGTAAGGCAGCAACTCTACCGCAGCGCCACCGTGACCGCCCAAAATTGGACCGCCTGGACCTTCTTATTATTAACGCGTAAGAAGGAACTGCAGACGCTGGTTTACACCGAAGATAGATGCAAAATGCTGGAGTAACTCAGCGGGTCAGGCAGCATCTGTGGAGAACATGGATAGGTGACGTTTCACAGAGTGCTGGAGTAACTCAGCGGGTCAGGCAGCGTCTGTGGAGGGAAGGAATGGGTGACGTTTCGGGCCGAGGCCCTTCTTCAGACTGAGTCAGGGGAGAAGGCGACATGGAGATAAGAAAGGGTAAGGTGTGAAAACGAGCGATCAAAGGGGACGAAAGAAAAAGAAAATGTGAAATAGGTAATTTTTGGCTCGGGGTAGGTGACAACGAGGCAGACAAAGATAAAATTTAAGAATAAATTTAAGAATAAGGGCTATACCACAGTTTAACTATAAGGGGTAGGCCATTTAGAACGGAGACGAGGAAAAACCTTTTCAGTCAGAGAGTTGTGAATCTGTGGAATTCTCTGCCTCAGAAGGCAGTGGAGGCCAATTCTCTGAATGCATTCAAGAGAGAGCTAGATAGTGGAGTCAGGGGGTATGGGGAGAAGGCAGGAACGGGGTACTGATTGAGAATGATCAGCCATGATCACATTGAATGGTGGTGCTGGCTCGAAGGGCCGAATGGCCTCCTCCTGCACCTATTGTCTATTGTCTAAAATTTAATCAGGAGGACAGTCAGACTGGTGGGAGAACTAGGGTGGGGGTGGGGGTGGGGGGGAGATGGAGAGAGAGGGGAAGCAAGGGTTACTTGAAGTTAGAGAAGTCAATGTTCATACCGCTGGGGTGTAAACTACCCAAGAGAAATATGAGGTGCTGTTCCTCCAATTTGCGCTGGGCCTCACTCTGACAATGGAGGAGGCCCAGGACAGAAAGGTCAGTGTGGGGATGGGTGGGGGAGTTGACGTGTCTCATGCAAAGATCTAATTACAGCAGATATAATTATAGAATTAACTCAAATATTTTGGAAGCATCAGCACTGTGTCTCATGTAATCCATCCAAGGACAAGTGGAGATGCAAATAAGAAATGTTGCAAACTCCACGGGTGTTTCACTTGCTGCTGAGTTGGAACAAAATCACCACCAATCTCAGAGTGAAATGGGAGCCAAGGATCGTGGAGACTGAAGCCAGACTTCATGGTGAGAATGATAACGATTATTTTAAGGGAAAATCCACCTTCAGATGGCTGGGCAAGGACACAAAATAGTTTAATTAAGGAGAGGTTGGCCAAACTTGTGTAGGGAGGAGAGGAACTGCAGGATAGACACAAAGTGCTGGAGTAACTAACTCAGCGGGTCAGGCAGCATCTGTGGAGAACATGGATAGGTGACGTTTCACAGAGTGCTGGAGTAACTCAGCAGGTCAGGCAGCATCTGTGGAGAACATGGATAGGTGACGTTTCACAGAGTGCTGGAGTAACTCAGCGGGTCAGGCAGCATCTGTGGAGAACATGGATAGGTGACGTTTCACAGTGTGCTGGAGTAGCTCAGCGGGTCATAGAAACATAGAAACATAGAAAATAGGTGCAGGAGTAGGCCATTCGGCCCTTCGAGTCTGCACCGCCATTCAATATGATCATGGCTGATCATCCAGCTCAGTATCCTGTACCTGCCTTCTCTCCATACCCCCTGATCCCTTTAGCCACAAGGGCCATATCTAACTCCCTCTTAAATATAGCCAATGAATTGGCCTCCACTGCCCTCTCTGGCAGAGAATTCCACAGATTCACAACTCTCTGGGTGAAAAAGTTTCTTCTCACCTCAGTTTTAAATGGCCTCCCCTTTATCTTAGACTGTGTGTAGCCCCTGATTCTGGACTATTTAGGAATAGGGATGTGGGTCAAACGTGGGCAGGTGGGATGAGTGTCGATGGGGTAATGTTGGTCGGCCTGGACAAGTTGGGTCGAAGGGCCTGTTTCCACGCTGTGTCACTCTAGGACTGTAAGTGACACAGACATGGGATGTCTACATCTCTGAATAATTATTACATTGCTGAAGTCGGGTGCTCCTTATTTACCTGACCTGCTGAGTTACTCCAGCACTCTGTGAAACATCACCTATCCATGTTCTCCACAGATGCTGCCTGACCTGCTGAGTTACTCCAGCACTCTGTGTCTGACTTCTATGGGTAGTGGCCTCTCCACCGCCAACAGGATCAACAAACTCATCAGGAAGGCTGGCTCTGGGTTCACGGGAGGTGGTCTTGGAGGGGAGGATGTCCTCAAACTGTGGAGCATCCTGGACAATACAGCTCACCCCCTCCATGACACACTGGTCAACCTGAGGAGCACCTTCAGCGACAGACTGGTTCCACCAAGATGCAGCACAGAACGACACAGGAGATCCTTCTTCCCTCTGGCTATCAAACTGTACAACTCCTCCCCCTTCTATCATGGGGTAGACTGAGACTGACCTCCCCCCCCCACCCACCCCCTCCCCAAATCTTTGCACATCCCCAAACCTTTTCACTCGTCACTTTAACTTCATGTTTCATGTATCTTGTTGTGTTTTATGACTGCTGGCAGATCAATTTCCCTCCTGGGATAAATAAAGTTCTAGTGTATCGAAGGTGATCACAGAGAGTGGTGGGCACTGCCCGGCCCATCGTGGGTACTGACCTCCCCACCTTCACAAGGATCTACAGGAGTCACTGCCTCAATAAGGCAGCCGGCATCATCAGAGACCCACACCCCCCTGGCCACACTCTCACTGACCCACACTACCCTGGCCACACTCTCACTGACCCACACCCCCCTGGCCACACTCTCACTGACCCACACCCCCCTGGCCACACTCTCACTGACCCACACCCCCCTGGCCACACTCTCACTGACCCACACCCCCCTGGCCACACTCTCACTGACCCACACCACCCTGGCCACACTCTCACTGACCCACACCCCCCTGGCCACACTCTCACTGACCCACACCCCCCTGGCCACACTCTCACTGACCCACACCACCCTGGCCACACTCTCACTGACCCACACCACCCTGGCCACACTCTCACTGACCCACACCCCCCTGGACACACTCTCACTGACCCACACCACCCTGGCCACACTCTCACTGACCCACACTCTCACTGACCCACACCACCCTGGCCACACTCTCACTGACCCACACCACCCTGGCCACACTCTCACTGACCCACACCACCCTGGCCACACTCTCACTGACCCACACCACCCTGGCCACACTCTCACTGACCCACACCCCCCTGGACACACTCTCACTGACCCACACCACCCTGGCCACACTCTCACTGACCCACACTCTCACTGACCCACACCACCCTGGCCACACTCTCACTGACCCACACTACCCTGGCCACACTCTCACTGACCCACACCCCCCTGGCCACACTCTCACTGACCCACACCCCCCTGGCCACACTCTCACTGACCCACACCCCCCTGGCCACACTCTCACTGACCCACACCCCCCTGGCCACACTCTCACTGACCCACACCACCCTGGCCACACTCTCACTGACCCACACCCCCCTGGCCACACTCTCACTGACCCACACCCCCCTGGCCACACTCTCACTGACCCACACCACCCTGGCCACACTCTCACTGACCCACACCACCCTGGCCACACTCTCACTGACCCACACCCCACTGGACACACTCTCACTGACCCACACCACCCTGGCCACACTCTCACTGACCCACACTCTCACTGACCCACACCACCCTGGCCACACTCTCACTGACCCACACCACCCTGGCCACACTCTCACTGACCCACACCACCCTGGCCACACTCTCACTGACCCACACCACCCTGGCCACACTCTCACTGACCCACACCACCCTGGCCACACTCTCACTGACCCACACCACCCTGGCCACACTCTCACTGACCCACACTCTCACTGACCCACACCACCCTGGCCACACTCTCACTGACCCACACCACCCTGGCCACACTCTCACTGACCCACACCACCCTGGCCACACTCTCACTGACCCACACCACCCTGGCCACACTCTCACTGACCCACACCACCCTGGCCACACTCTCACTGACCCACACCACCCTGGCCACACTCTCACTGACCCACACCCCCCTGGCCACACTCTCACTGACCCACACCCCCCTGGCCACACTCTCACTGACCCACACCACCCTGGCCACACTCTCACTGACCCACACCACCCTGGCCACACTCTCACTGACCCACACCACCCTGGCCACACTCTCACTGACCCACACCACCCTGGCCACACTCTCACTGACCCACACCACCCTGGCCACACTCTCACTGACCCACACCACCCTGGCCACACTCTCACTGACCCACACCACCCTGGCCACACTCTCACTGACCCACACCCCCTGGCCACACTCTCACTGACCCACACCCCCCTGGCCACACTCTCACTGACCCACACCACCCTGGCCACACTCTCACTGACCCACACCACCCTGGCCACACTCTCACTGACCCACACCACCCTGGCCACACTCTCACTGACCCACACCACCCTGGCCACACTCTCACTGACCCACACCACCCTGGCCACACTCTCACTGACCCACACCACCCTGGCCACACTCTCACTGACCCACACCACCCTGACCACTCTCTCATCTCGCTGCTACCATTGGGAGGAAGGTCCAGGAGCCTGAAAACCGTGACCTCCAGGTTCAGGAACAGCTTGCTGAATATTACATAGAAACACAGACACACAGAGACACAGGGACACGGGGACACAGAGACACAGAGACACAGAGACACAGAGACACGGGGACACAGGGACACAGGGACACAGGGACACAGAGACACAGAGACACAGGGACACAGGGACACAGGGACACAGAGACACAGGGACACAGGGACACAGGGACACAGAGACACAGAGACACAGAGACACAGGGACACAGAGACACAGGGACACAGGGACACAGGGACACAGAGACACAGAGACACAGGGACACAGAGACAGAGATACAGAGACACAGGGACACAGAGACAGAGATACAGAGACACAGAGACACAGAGACACATAGACACAGAGACACAGAGACACAGAGACACAGAGACACAGAGACACATAGACACAGGGACACAGAGACACAGGGACACAGAGACACAGGGACACAGAGACACATAGACACAGGGACACAGAGACACATAGACACAGGGACACAGAGACACATAGACACAGGGACACAGGGACACAGGGACACAGAGACACAGAGACACAGAGACACAGGGACACAGAGACACATAGACACAGGGACACAGAGACACATAGACACAGGGACACAGGGACACAGGGACACAGGGACACAGAGACACAGGGACACAGGGACACAGAGACACAGAGACACAGAGACACAGGGACACAGGGACACATAGACACAGGGACACAGAGACACAGGGACACAGAGACACAGGGACACAGAGACACAGAGAGACACAGAGACACAGGGACACAGGGACACAGGGACACAGAGACACATAGACACAGGGACACAGGGACACATAGACACAGGGACACAGAGACACAGGGACACAGGGACACAGAGACACAGAGAGACACAGGGACACAGAGACACAGGGACACAGAGACACAGGGACACAGAGACACAGAGACACATAGACACAGGGACACAGGGACACATAGACACAGGGACACAGAGACACAGAGACACAGAGACACAGAGACACAGGGACACAGGGACACAGAGACACAGAGACACAGAGACACAGAGACACAGAGACACAGGGACACAGAGACACAGAGACACAGGGACAGAGAGACACAGGGACACAGAGACACAGAGACACAGAGACACAGGGACACAGAGACACAGAGACACAGAGACACAGGGACACAGAGACACAGAGAGACACAGAGACACAGAGACACAGAGACACAGAGACACAGAGACACAGGGACACAGAGACAGAGATACAGAGACACAGAGACACAGGGACACAGAGACACAGAGACACAGAGACACAGAGACACAGAGACACAGAGACAGAGATACAGAGACACAGAGACACAGGGACACAGAGACACAGAGACACAGAGACACAGGGACACAGAGACACAGAGAGATACAGAGACACAGAGACACAGAGAGACACAGAGACACAGAGACACAGAGACAGAGAGACACAGGGACACAGAGACACAGAGACACAGAGACAGAGAGACACAGGGACACAGAGACACAGAGACACAGGGACATAGAAACATAGAAAGTAGGCGCAGGAGGAGGCCATTTGGCCCTTCGAGCCAGCACCGCCATTCACTGTCATCATGGCTGATCATCCACAATCAGTAACCCGTGCCTGCCTTCTCCCCATATCCCTTGATTCCACTCGCCCCTAGAGCTCTATCTAACTCTCTTTTAAATTCATCCAGTGAATTGGCCTCCACTGCCCTCTGTGGCAGAGAATGCCACAGATTCATAACTCTGGGTGGAATAGTTTTTTTCTCACCTCAGTTTTCAATGGCCTCCCATTTTTTTCTTCGACTGTGTGTGGCCCCTGGTTCTGGACTCGCCCAACATTGGGAACATTTTTCCTGCACCTAGCTTATCCAGCACCTGGGGAAAAGCCAGGCGGTCACGGGGCGAATGTGCAAACTCTACGCGGTCTGAATGAGTGGTAGTATGTAGCGTGGATCCGTGCAGCAGATCATGGCGTGACTCATCCTGACATGTGGAAGCGTGATCTGAGAAACCTACACGCACTGAGAGGTAGCACGACAGAATGTAACACTACATGTCTTTCCAAATGTCTTTTAAACGTTGTTATAGCAGCCTCAGCTACCTCCTCTGGCAGCTTGTTCCATACACCCACCACCCTCTGTGTGAAAAAGTTACCCCTCGGATTCCTATGAAATCTTTTCCCCTTCACCTTGAACCTATGTCCTCTGGTCCTCGATTCACCCACTCTGGGCAAGAGACTCTGTGCATCTACCCGATCTATTCCTCTCATGATTTTATCTCTATAAGATCTCCCCTCATCCTCCTGCGTTTCAAGGAATATTGACCCAGCCGACTCAACCTCTCCCTATGACAATAGTCAATAGACAATAGGTGCAGGAAGAGGCCATTCGGCCCATCGAGACAGCACCACCATTCAATGCGATCATGGCTGATCACTCTCAATCAGTACCCCGTTCCTGCCTTCTCCCCATACCCCCTGACTCCGCTATCCTTAAGAGCTCTATAAGAAAATAACTGCAGATGCTGGTACAAATCGAAGGTATTTATTCACAAAAAGCTGGAGTAACTCAGCAGGTCAGGCAGCATCTCAGGAGAGAAGGAATGGACGACGTTTCGGGTCGAGACCCTTCTTCAGACTGATGTCAGGGGGGCGGGACAAAGGAAGAATATAGGTGGAGACAGGAAGATATCTGGGAAGGAGGAGGGGAAGAGAGGGACAGAGGAACTATCTAAAGTTGGAGAAATCAACTGCCCAAGCGAAATATGAGGTGCTTTTTCAAATCATTTTTTTTTTTTAAGTGCTCTATCTAGCTCTCTCTTGAAAGCATCCAGATAATTGGCCTCCACTCCCTTCTGAGGCAGAGAATTCCACAACTCTCTGACTGAAAAAGTTTTTTCTCATCTCCGTTCTAAATGGCCTACCCCTTATTCTTAAGCTGTGGCCCCTGGTTCTGGACTCCCCCAACATTGGGAACATGTTTCCTGCCTCTAACGTGTCCAACCCCTTAATAATCTTATATGTTTCAATAAGATCCCCTCTCATCCTTCTAAATTCCTGTGTATAGCTCACACCCTCTAGTCCTGGCAACATCCTCATAAATCGTGTCTGTCATTGTTTCGGGCTGAACGGCGTACTCCTGCACTTATCGTCTATGTATCTCGGTAGCTGTGAACTCAACTGATTGTGGCACGAACAGATGTATCAACACTGAAGCCAATTGTCTGCTGAGCTGTTTAGTTCAGTTTGGAGATACAGCACGGAAACCGGCCCTTCGGCCCACCGAGTCCGCGCCGACCAGCGATCCCCCCACACTAACACCACCCTACACACACTAGGGACAATTATAAATGTTTTCATAGCAAGCTAATTAACCTACAAACCTGCACGTCTTTGGAGTGTGGGAGGAAACCGGAGCGCCCGGAGAAAACCCACGCAGGTCACGGGGAGAACGTACAAACTCCGCACAGACAGCGCCCGTAGTCAGGATGGAACCCGGGTCTCTGGCGCTGTGAGGCAGCAGCTCTACCCACTGCGCCACCGTGCCGACCTGTTGCACAGTTTTAGTTTGTTTGTTGTTGTCACAAGTACTGAGTTACAGTGAAAGGCTTTTGCAAGTGTGTTATCCAGTTAGTGAAGAGACTGTAGATATTTGGTGTAAACCAGAGTCTGAAGTTCCTTCCTACACGTTAAAAACTCAGCTCTGGGGAACTGAAGATACACACAGAGTGCTGGAGTAACTCAGCGGGTCAGGCAGCATCTGTGGAGAGAAGGAATGGGTGACGTTTCAGGTGGAGACCCTTCTTCAGACTGATGTGTGCGTTTGCCACCAGTAGGTGGTGCTGCCAACCATTCATTGAGACAGGGCTGGAGACGAGTTCACTCTTGAGCCACAGAGAGATACAACGCGGAAACAGGTCCTTCAGCCCACCGAGTCCGTGCCGACCAGCGATCCCTGCACGCTAACACTGCCCTATACACACTAGGGGCAATTTCACATTTATACCGGCCAATTAACCTACAAGCCTCTCCGTCTTTGGAGTGTGGGAGGACTTTGGTGGTAAGAACAGGAAGGCCGATTATTATCTGAATGGTGTCAAGTTAGGAAAAGGGGACGTACAACGAGATCTGGGTGTCCTAGTGCATCAGTCACTGAAAGGAAGCATGCAGGTACAGCAGGCAGTGAAGAAAGCCAATGGAATGTTGGGCTTCATAACAAGAGGAGTTGAGTATAGGAGCAAAGAGGTCCTTCTGCAGTTGTACCGGGCCCTGGTGAGACCGCACCTGGAGTACTGTGTGCAGTGTTGGTCTCCAAACTTGAGGAAGGACATTCTTGCTATTGAGGGAGTGAAGCATAGGTTCACGAGGTTAATTCCCGGAATGGCAGGACTGTCATATGTTGAAAGACTGGAGCGACTAGGCTTGTATTCACTGGAATTTAGAAGGATGAGAGAGGATCTTATCGAAACATATAAGATTATTAAGGGGTTGGACACTTTAGAGGCAGGAAACATGTTCCCAATGTTGGGAGAGTCCAGAACCAGGGGCCACAGTTTAAGAATAAGGGGTTGGCCATTTAGAACGGAGATAAGGAAAAACTTTTTCACTCAGAGAGTTGTGAATCTGTGGAATTCTCTGCCTCAGAAGGCAGTGGAGGCCAATTCTCTGAATGCATTCAAGAGAGAGTTAGATTGAGCTCTTAATGATAGTGGAGTCAGGGGGTATGGGGAGAAGGCAGGAACGGGGTACTGAATATGAATGATCAGTCATGTGTGTAGATCATGATCAGTCAACTGCAGATGCTGGTACAAATCGAAGGTACCACAAATTGCTGGAGTAACTCAGCGGGTCAGGCAGCATCTTGGAGAGAAGGAATGGGTGACGTTTCGGGCTGAGACCCTTCTTCGGACTGAAGAAGTCCAACCAACAGACTTTGGTTATTGAGTAGAACTATCACTTGTGGGAAAAAAAGCTGTTTTTATGTCCGGCTGTGGCTGCTTTGACAGTCCGGAGTCGCCTTCCAGAGGGAAGTGCTTCAGAGTTTGTGGCCAGGGCGAGAGGGGTCAGAGATGATCTTGCCCGCTCGCTTCCTGGCCCTTGCAGTGTACAGTTGGTCAATGGGGGGAAGGTTGCAGCCAATAACCTTCTCAGCTATTCCTAAAATTGTCCCTAGTGGGTGTAGGATGGTGTTAATGTGCGGGGATCGCTGGTCGGCATGGACCCGGTGGGCCGAAGGGCCTGTTTCCGCGCTGTATCTCTAAACTTAACTACACTAAATGTACAGGGCAGGGTTTTTTGCACAGAGGGTGGTGGGAGCCTGAAACACAGGGGTAGTGGTGGAGGCAGATATGATAGTGGTGTTTAAGATTTTTAGACAGGCACATGGATACGCTGGGAATGGAGGGGTATGGATCACGTGCAGGGAGGGGAGAGTAGTTTTCCTTGGCATCGTGTTCAGCACAGACATTGCGGGCCGAAGGGCCTGTTCCAGAACCAGGGGCCACACAGTCTAAGAATAAAGGGGAGGCAATTTAAAGCTCAGGTGAGAAGAAACTTTTTCACCCAGACAGTTGTGAATTTGTGGATTTCTCTGCCACAGAGGGCAGTGGAGGCCAATTCACTGGATGGATTTAAAAGAGAGTTAGATAGAGCTCTAGGGGCTAGTGGAATCAAGGGATATGTGGAGAAGGCAGACACGGGTTACTGATTGTGGATGATCAGCCATGATCACAATGAATGACGGTGCTGGCTCGAAGGGCCAAATGGCCTCCTCCTGCACCTATTTTCTACGTTTCGATGTTTCTATGTTTCTTGTTCTTGGTTCTATGTGCAGATGAAACCACAGGCTTATGATAAAAGTGCTCGTCAACTCCTGATTAAAGTTTCCTGCTGCAGTTTTTGATAACCATCTTTGCCATCTGCAATAACATCTACTTTAAAGACACCTGGCCCATATCTCTCAACCCTAACTGTTTGGAGAGGTTCTTCCAAAACTTTGACACAGAAATGTCTTTTGATTTTGTAATCTAGGATCTGCAGATCCTTGTTTCAACTTAGAAATGTTGCCAGGACTAGAGGGTGTGAGCTACAGAGAGAGGTTGAGCAGGCTGGGTCTCTATTCCATGGAGCGCAGGAGGATGAGGGGAGATCTTATAGAGGTGTACAAAATCATGAGAGGAATAGATCGGGTAGATGCACAGAGTCTCTTGCCCAGAGTAGGGGAATCGAGGACTAGAGGATAGAGAGGTCTAGAGTTTTATGGCATGCAAATGGGCCTTAGTTGCCCACATATATCCCATCTACACTAGCCCCACCTGCCTGCGTTTGGCCCATATTCCTCTAAACATCTCCAAGTTTGCAATGACACAAAGCTGGGTGGCAGTGTGAGCTGCGATGAGGATGCTATGAGGCTGCAAGGTGACTTGGATAGGTTGGGTGAGTGGGCAGATGCATGGCAGATGCAGTATAATGTGGATAAATGTGAGGTTATCCACTTTGGTGGCAAGAAGGGGAAGGCAGATTATTATCGGAATGGTGTCAGACTAGGAGAAGGGGAGGTGCCACGAGACTTGGGTGTCCTTGTACATCAGTCACTGAAAGTAAGCATGCGGGTGCAGCAGGCAGTGAAGAAAGCTAATGGCATGTTGGCCTTCATTGCGAGAGGATTTGAGATTAGGAACAAGGAGGTCCTACTGCAGTTGTACATGGCCCTAGTGAGACCGCACCTGGAGTATTGTGTGTAATTTTGGTCTCCTAATTTGAGAAAGGACATTCTTGCTATTGAGGGATTGCAGCGTAGGTTCACCAGGCTAATTCCCGGGATGGCGGGACTGGACAGGCTAGATGCAGGATAAATGTTCCCCATGTTGGGGGAGTCCAGAACCAGGGGTCACATTTTAAGAATAAGGGGTAGACTATTTTGGACTGAGATGAGGAAAATTTTCTTCACCCAGAGAGTTGTGAGTCTGTGGAATTCTCTGCCACAGAAGGCAGTGGAAGCCAAATCACTGGATGGATTTAAAAGAGAGTTAGATAGAGCTCTAGGGGCTAGTGAAATCAAGGGATATGGGGAGAAGGCAGGCACGGGTTATTGCTTATGGACGATCAGCCATGATCACGATGAATGGCCTTTTTCTGCACCTATTTTCTATGTTTCTATGTTTCTATGTTTCTATGTTTCTAACTTGTCGTATCTTTCATCCTGTCTAAATGTTTCTTAAATGTTGGGATAGTCCCAGCCTCAACTATCTCCTCTGGCAGCTCGTTCCATACACCAACCACCCTCTGTGTGAAAAAGTTACCCCTCGGGTTCCTAATAAATCTTCTCCCCTTCACCTTAAACCTGTGTCCTCTCGTCCTCGATTGCCCTACTCTGACAATAGACAATAGACAATAGACAATAGGTGCAGGAATAGGCCATTCAGCCCTTCGAGCCAGCACCGCCATTCAATGCGATCATGGCTAATCACTCTCAATCAGTACCCCGTTCCTGCCTTCTCCCCATACCCCCTCACTCCGCTATCCTTAAGAGCTCTATCCAGCTCTCTCTTGAAAGCATCCAACGAACTGGCCTCCACTGCCTTCTGAGGCAGAGAATTCCACACCTTCACCACTCTCTGACTGAAAAAGTTCTTCCTCATCTCCGTTCTAAATGGACAAGGGACTCTGTGCATCTACCCGATCTATTCCTCTCATGATTTTATGCACCTCTATAAGATCTCCCCTCACCCTCCTGCGCTCCATGGAATAGAGACCCAGCCTACTCAACATCTCCCTGTAGCTCACACCCTCTAGTCCTGGCAACATCCTCGTAAATCTTCTCTGCGCCCTTTCCAGCTTGACAATATCTTTCCTATAACACAGTGCCCAGAACTGAACAAAATACTCTAATTGAGGCCTCACCAACATCTTTGGCAGGTGTTGTGGACTATTTTAAGTTGAGGGGAAAGATTTAACAGGAGCCTGACAGGGAACCTTTTAATTCAGAGAGTGATAGGTGTCTGGAACGAGCTGCCAGAGGAGAAACTGTAGCTAAATCAGATACCAGAACATTTAAAAGACATATGTGCAGGTACATGGATAGGATAGGTTTCGAGGGATATGGGCCAAACATGGGCAGATATAGTGTTGCCAACTGTTCCGTGTTAGCCGGGACATCCTGTATTTTGGGCTAAATTAGTTTGTCCCGTACGGGACCGCCCTTGTCCCATATTAGGCCCGGGGGGACGCTGTAGGCCCGGACGCTCTAGGTCCGGACACTGTAGGCCCGGACACTGTAGGCCTGGACGCTGTAGGCCCCAACGCTGCAGGCCCGGACGGTGTAGGTCTGGACGCTGTAGGCCCCAACACTGTAGGCCCGGACGGTGTAGGTCTGGACGCTGTAGGCCCCAACACTGTAGACCCGGATGGTGTAGGTCTGGATGCTGTAGGCCTGGACGTTGTAGGCCCCAACGCTGTAGGCCCGGACGGTGTAGGTCTGGATGCTGTAGGCCCCGACGCTGTAGGCCCCGACGCTGTAGGCCCGGACACTGTAGGCCTGGATGCTGTAGGCCCCAACGCTGTAGGCCCGGACGGTGTAGGTCTGGACGCTGTAGGCCCCGACGCTGTAGGTCCGGACAGTGTAGGCCTGGACAGTGTAGGCCCGGATGCTGTAAGCCCCGACGCTGTAGGCCTGGACAGTGTAGGCCCGGACGCTGTAGGCCCCGACGCTGTAGGCCCGGACAGTGTAGGCCCGGACAGTGTAGGCCCGGACAGTGTATGCCCGGACAGTGTAGGCTTGGTCAGTGTAGGCCCGGACACTGTAGGTCCGGACAGTGTGGGTCAGGACAGTGCAGGCCCGGAGGCCCGGGCGCCGCCTAACGGAGGTTGCCGAGCAACCCACCTCCTGGTCCGGGCGGCCGCCATTGGTGGAGCGGGAGCACGTGGCCGCTGGCTGGGCGAGTTCACGTGGGGCGTGGGGCGGTGACGTCACCTTGTCCCATATTTGGGAGTGAGATAGTTGGCACCCCTAGGCAGGTGGGACTAGTGTAGATGGGTCACGTTGGTCGGTGTGGACAAGTTGAGCCGAAGGGCTTGTTTCCATGCAGTATTACTCCATCTTGGCCAAACATGGGCCAATGGGACTAGCTTAGATGGGGCATCATTGTCGTCATGGACTTGTTGGGCTGAAGGGCCTATTTCCGTGCTGTACGACTATGATTAGAGGCCAATTCACTGCATGTTTTCAAGAGAGAGTTAGATATACCTCTTAGGGCTAACGGAATCAAGGGATATAGGGGGAAAGCAGGAACGGGGTACTGATTGTGGGTGATCAGCCATGATCATATTGAATGGCGGTGCTGGCTCGAAGGGCCGAATGGCCTCCTCCTGCACCTATGTTTCTATGTTTCCCTGTTTGTACGATTAAACGATGAGTCAACGGCATTAAATTTGCTACCAAAGCAAAACCCAGGTGATTGCTTGTGTAATTGAAATAAAAATGTGTGCAGTTTACTTAAATAACTCAATAAAGGTACAGTAATCCATCCATCACGAGGCTCTGCCCGACCTTACACTGTACAATACATTGAGGCTGTGATTAAACCATCTATTACAAATATTTGATATCAATTATACAGATCTTTAAATTAAAGAACAGATTCTGCTTCACTGGTGCAGTGGTAGAGTTGCTGCTTCACAGCACCAGAGACCCAGGTTCCATCCTGACATACAAACAAAGAAACATCGACAATAGGTGCAGGAGGAGGCCATTCGGCCCTTCGAGCCAGCACTGCCATTCGTTGTGATCATGGCTGATCATCCACAATCAGTAACCTGTGCCTGCCTTCTCCCCATACCCCTTGATTCCACTAGCCCCTAGAGCTCTATCTAACTCTCTCTTAAATTCATCCAGTGAATCGGCCTCCACTGCCCTCTGTGGCAGAGAATTCCACAAATTCACAACTCTCTGGGTGAAAAAGTTCCATCGGATGCTGTCTAGTTTAGTTTAGTTTAGTTTAGTTTAGAGATGGCTGGGGGAGGTCACGGGGGGGCGCGGGGCAGTGACTTCACCCTGTCAATAGACAATAGGTGCAGGAGGAGGCCATTCGGCCCTTCAAGCCAGCACCGCCATTCAATGTGATCATGGCTGATCATTCTCAATCAGTACCCCGTTCCTGCCTTCTCCCCATACCCCCTGACTCCGCTATCCTTAAGGGCTCTATCTATCTCTCTCTTGAATGCATTCAGAGAATTGGCCGCCACTGCTTCTGAGGCAGAGAATTCCACAGATTCACAACTCTCTGACTGAAAAAGTTTTTCCTCATCTCAGTTCTAAATGGCCTACCCCTTATTCTTAAACTGTGGCCCCTGGTTCTGGACTCCCCCAACATTGGGAACATGTTTCCTGCCTGTAACGTATTTGGGATTGAGTCCTTGCTGACCATTGATCACACGTTGACTCTAACTAGTTCTTTGTTATCCCACTTTCCCATCTACTCCCTGCACACACTAGGGCCGATTTGCAGAGGGCCAATTAACCGACAAATCTGCACGTCTTTGGAGTGTGGGAGGAAACCGGAGCGCCCGGAGAAAACCCACGCAGGTCACGGGGAGAACGTGCAAACTCCGTACAGACAGGGCAGTCACGGTGGCGCAGCGGTAGAGTTGCTGCCTTACAGCGAATGCAGCGCCGGAGACCCGGGTTCCATCCCGACTACGGGCGCCGTCTGTACGGAGTTTGTACGTTCTCCCCGTGACCTGCGTGGGTTTTCTCCGAGATCTTCGGTTTCCTCCCACACTCCAAAGACGTGCAGGTTTGTAGGTTAATTGGATTGGTGTAAATGTAAACATTGACCTCACCTGTCCTTTCGAGTAATCTGTAGTTCCTCAGGTCTGCTAAGTGAGAGGGGAATACCTGGATAGGATTTATCTGTGTTCAATGTTCCAGTTTGTACTCAGAGTAGCTGCACATGGGCAGGGCAGGAAGCAGCCAGACTGTCACTCATTCACTCATGAAAATGCTTGTCAGCTTTTAAAAAGTCATGCAGCTGATGTGAACTTGGTTAGAAATCAAGGCTAATACCGTCAGGTACAAAATAATAGATTTAGCAGTGAATCACTGTTCCTATTTTTAAGCCGTATGCTATTCACACTGAACAGTGGATGATTACACATTCCCTTATTTATAGTAAGGCAGTCTCTTACAAATTAGACTGTACACGAATGTCCTCTAGTTAAACCATCACCAGTGTCTGAAAGAGGTGGCGTGTCCTGCTGCTGTTAATAATTGTACACTTCCTTTTCAAGGAAATCAACCACTCATATAGATATATACTATTGAAAGACATGGATAGGTGACGTTTCACAGAGTGCTGGAGTAACTCAGCGGGTCAGGCAGCATCTGTGGAGAACATGGATAGGTGACGTTTCACAGAGTATTGGAGTAACTCAGCGGGTCAGGCAGCATCTGTGGAGAACATGGATAGGTGGCGTTTCACAGAGTGCTGGAGTAACTCAGCGGGTCAGGCAGCATCAAAGTGGATAACCTTACATTTATCACGGGTTACTGATTGTAGATGATCAGCCATGATCACGATGAATGGCGGTGCTGGCTCGAAGGGCCGAATGGCCTCCTCCTGCACCTGTTTTCTATGTTTCTGTGTTTCTGTGTGTAAATATGCAAAAAGAGTTTCACCGTGCACATGTGACAAATAAACCAACATTGGGCGGCACGGTGGTGCAGCGGGTAGAGCTGCTGCCTCACAGCGCCAGAGACCCGGGTTCCATCCCCACGGGTGCTGTCTGTACGGAGTTTGTACGTTCTCCCCGTGACCTGCGTGGGTTTTCTCCGGGTTTTCTCCGTGCTCCGGTTTCCTCCCACACACCAAAGACGTGCGGGTTTGTAGGTTAATTGACTTGGCGTATGTATAAATTCTCCCGGGTGTGTGTGCAGGATAGTGTTACTGTACGAGGTGATCGCTGGTCAGTGTGGACTCAGACTCAGCGGGCTGTTTGCTCGCTGTATCTCCAAACTAAAATGAAACTAAACATATTGAACCGTTTAGTGTCAAGAGGGGGCGTCAAAAGATGCTTTGGTGTTCCATCTCGCCTGTCGTTTCAATGTGGTTAGTCCACATATGTTAATGGTTCACAGAGTCATTGAGTGACGCAGCTTGGAAACAGGCCCTTCCGTCCAACTTGCCCACATCGGCCAACATGTCCCAGCTACACTAGTTCCACCTGCCCGCGTTTGGCCCATATCCCTCCAAACCCGTCCTGATCCATTTACCTGTTGAACTGTTTTTTAAATGTTGGGATTGTCCAAGCTGGAGTTTCCAACTTCCGCACTCTCAAATAAAGGATAAAAGGTGATGTCACCGCCCCGCGCCCCACGCGACCTCACCCAGCCAGTGGCCACATGTTCCCACTCCATCAATGGCGGCCGCCCGGGCTGGGAGGCGGGTTGCTACGCAACCTCCGTCAGGCGGCGCCCGGGCCTCCGGGCCTACAGTGTTTGCACCTACTCTGTCCGGAAGGTAGGCACAGATTTTAGCCAGCATCTACAGTTTTTTTCCTACTTCACTATCCTGCCCGGGCCTCTGGGCCTACACTGTCTGGGCCAACACTGTCTGGACCTACAGTGCCCAGGCCTACACTGTCTGGACCTACAGTGTCCGGGCCTACACTGTCTGGGCCTACACTGCCTGGACCTACAGTGTCCGGGCCTACACTGTCTGGACCTACAGTGTCCAGGCCTACACTGTCTGGGCCTACACTGTCTGGGCCTACAGTGCCCGGGCCTACACTGTCCGGACCTACAGTGCCTGGGCCTACACTGTAAGAATAGAAAGGCAGATTATTATCTGAATAGTGTCAAGTTAGGAGGAGGGGGAGTTCAACGAGATCTGGGTGTCCTAGTGCATCAGTCAATGAAAGGAAGCATGCAGGTACAGCAGGCAGTGAAGAAAGCCAATGGAATGTTGGCCTTCATAACAAGAGGAGTTGCGTATAGGAGCAAAGAGGTCCTTCTACAGTTGTACCGGGCCCTGGTGAGACCGCACCTGGAGTACTGTGTGCAGTTTTGGTCTCCAAATTTGAGGAAGGATATTCTTGCTATGGAGGGCGTGCAGCGTAGGTTCACTAGGTTAATTCCCGGAATGGCGGGACTGTCGTATGTTGAAAGGCTGGAGCGATTGGGCTTGTATACACGGGAATTTAGAAGGATGAGGGGGGATCTTATTGAAACATATAAGATAATTAGGGGATTGGACACATTAGAGGCAGGAAACATGTTCCCAATGTTGGGGGAGTCCAGAACAAGGGGCCACAGTTTAAGAATAAGGGGTAGGCCATTTAGAACGGAGATGAGGAAGAACTTTTTCAGTCAGAGAGTGGTGAAGGTGTGGAATTCTCTGCCTCAGAAGGCAGTGGAGGCCAGTTCGTTGGATGCTTTCAAGAGAGAGCTGGATAGAGCTCTTAAGGATAGCGGAGTGAGGGGGTATGGGGAGAAGGCAGGAACGGGGTACTGATTGAGAGTGATCAGCCATGATCGCATTGAATGGCGGTGCTGGCTCGAAGGGCTGAATGGCCTACTCCTGCACCTATTGTCTATTGTCTATTGTCTATTGCCCGGGCCTACACTGTCCGGACCTACAGTGTCCGGACCTACAGTGCCCGGGCCTACACTGTCCGGACCTACAGTGCCTGGGCCTACACTGTACGGACCTACAGTGTCCGGACCTACAGTGCCCGGGCCTACACTGTCCGGACCTACACTGTCCGGGCCTACACACTCTGGGCCCACAGTGTCTGGGCCTACACTGTCGGGGCCTAGAGCATCCGGGCCTACAGCACCCCCCGGGCCTAATATGGGACAAGGGCGGTCCCATACGGGACAAACCAATTTAGCCCAAAATACGGGATGTCCCGGCTAATACGGGACAGTTGGCAACCCTAGTCCCAGTTGGCAACCCTAGTCCCTGTTGGCAACCCTAGTCCCAGCCTCAACTACCTGCTCTGGCAAGCCGTTCCATACTCTCACCACCCTCTGTGTGTGGAAAATGTCTCGATTTTTAACACAAAAACACATCTTTTTCCAATTTTAATGAAAAAAAATCTGTTAACCGGCTGAAGGAACTGGTACTAAAAATAAACGTCAGGAAGACAGGATGAGGAGTATTTAATGCCACTTAGGAAGTACGTGCATTCACCGCCCAGCGCACTTCAACGATATTTATTGCCTCTTTCCCATGTTAATTTTAATAAGTTAAGCCATCTGAAAGAAAATTAAATGTAATAATGAAATTGAAATGGTTTAACTGCTGCAAATGGCCTACTTGACTTTTACTAACGAGTCTGGATGGTAACCTGCAGGTAGTGTGTGTGGGGGAGAGGACGAACGATGTACCATAAACCTCTGGTCAATGACATTACCACTTTAAAACGCTCCTATCACTTGTGAACTTGTGGGACTAGTGTAGATGGGGCATGTTGGTCAGTGTGGGCAAGGTGGGACTAGTGTAGATGGGGCATGTTGGTCGGTGTGGGTGGGTGGGACTAGTGTAGATGGAGCATTTTGGACGGTGAGGGCAGGTGGGACTAGTGTAGATGAGGCATGTTGGTCGGTGTGGGTGGGTGGGACTAGTGTAGATGGAGCATTTTGGACGGTGTGGGCAGGTGGGACTAGTGTAGATGAGGCATGTTGGTCGGTGTGGGCGGGTGGGACTAGTGTAGATGGGGCATGTTGGTCGGTGTGGGTGGGTGGGACTAGTGTAGATGGAGCATTTTGGACGGTGAGGGCAGGTGGGACTAGTGTAGATGAGGCATGTTGGTCGGTGTGGGCATGTTGGTCGGTGTATCTCCAAACTAAAGTAAAAGAACTTGTAACCCCCCAAGATATGAATGGGGAGAGATGCATGGGTTCACATGTTGAGAGGGTTATTTGTAACTTGTGTATGGCACCATCCTTGGCAGGCAGGAGTGTTGTGAATGATCATGCCTGTCTATTTTCAGCCTGAGTTCTACACACAGATCTATTGACAGGAATATAGCCTGGAGTTTCACGAGAGAAACGCCAAGAATAGAAGTTGACTCAGGTGATGTAGACTCCACTCGCCCATAATCATGCAATGTTCTCAAGGCATGGTTTGAATGAGACATTTTAGTTCGGTTAAAAGTCATGATGCAGCTCTCTAAGATGTTGGTCAGGCGGCATTTTAGTTTAGTGATACAGCGCGGAAACAGGCCCTTCGGCCCACCAAGCCCGCGCCGACCAGCGATCCCCGCACACTAACACTATCCTACACACACTGGGGACAATTTGTTTTACATTTAACCTACAAACCTGCACGTCTTTGGAGTGTGGGAGGAAACCGGAGCACCCGGAGAAAACCCACGCAGGTTACGGGGAGAGAAGGTACAAACTCCCTACACACAGCACCCGTAGTCAGAATGGAACCCGGGTCTCCGGCGCTGTGAGGCAGCAACTCTACCGCTGCGCCACCGTGACATGTGGAGTATTGCGTGCAGTTCTGGTTACAGAACATTACAGGAAGGATGTGGGGGCTTTGGAGACGGGGCAGAGGGGGTTCACAAATTCACAAGTTATCAGAGTAGAATTAGGCCATTCGGCCCATCGAATCTACTCCACCATTCAATTACGGCTGATCTATCTCTTTCTCCTAACCCCATTCTCCCCATAACCGCTGACACCCGCACTAATCAAGAATCTATCTATCTCTGCCTTAAATATATCCACTGACTTGTGGCCTCCACAGCCGTCTGTGGCAATGAGTTCCACAGATTCACCACCCTCTGACTAAAGAAATTCCTCCTTGGAGGCCAATTCTCTGAATGCATTCAAGAGAGAGCTAGATAGAGCTCTTAAGGATAGCGGAGTCAGGGGGTATGGGGAGAAGGCAGGAACGGGGTACTGATTAAGAATGATCAGCCATGATCACATTGAATGGCGGTGCTGGCTCGAAGGGCCGAATGGCCTCCTCCTGCACCTATTGTCTATTGTCTATTGTCTATTGTCTCCGGGCCTACACTGGCGTAGGAAAAAACTGCAAATGCTGGTTCAAAACGAAGGCAGACACAAAATGCTGGAGTAACTCAGCAGGTCAGGCAGCATCTCTGGAGAGAAGGAATGGGTGACGTTTCGGGTCGAGACCCTTCTTCAGACTCGACTCTTCAGGGTCTCAACCCAAAACGTCACCCATTCCTTCTCTCCAGAGATGCTGCCTGTCCCGCTGAGTTACTCCAGCATTTTGTGTCTACCTACACTGTCCAGGACTGCTGCGGCCCTCGGACTACACTGTCCGGGCCTACAGCATCCAGGCCTACAGTGTCCGGGCCTACACTGTCCGGGCCTACACTGTCCGGGCCTACAGCGTCCGGGCCTGTAGTGTCCGGGCCTACAGTGTCCGGGCCTACAGTGTCCAGCCCTACAGTGTCCAGGCCTACACAGTCCGGGCCTACACTGTCCAGGCCTACAGTGTCCGGGCCTACAGTGTCCGGGCCTACAGTGTCCGGGTCTACAGTGTCCGGTACTACACTATCCTAACCCACTAGGGACAATTTAGAATTATACCAAGCCAATTAGAGTCATAGAGTCATAGAGTCCTACAGCACAGAAAGAGGCCCTTCAGCCCATCGTGTCCACGCCGCCCGTTACCAAACACATTCTAATTTTAATCCCATTTTCCCGCATTTGGACCGTAGCCCTGAATGTTGTAGCATTTCAAGTGCCCATCCAAATGCCTCTTAAACGTTGTGAGTGTTCCCGCCTCCACCACCACCCCAGGCAGTGAGTTCCAGACTCCAACCACCCTCTGGGTGAAAAAGTTATTTCTCACATCCCCCCGAAACCTCCCTCCCCTTACCCTGTATCTATGTCCCCTCGTTGTTGAACCTTCCACCAGTGGAAGAAGTTCCCCGCCATCTACCTTATCTATGCCCCTCATGATCTTGTACACCTCGATCATGTCCCCTCTCAGCCTTCTCTGCTCCAGGGAAAACAACCCCAGTCTGCTCAGTCTCTCCTCATAGCCGAGGCCCTTCATCCCTGGCAGCATCCTGGTGAATCTCCTCTGCACCCTCTCCAAAGCTATCACATCCTTTCTATAATGTGGTGACCAGAACTGTACACAATACTCCAGCTGTGGCCTCACCAGTGTTCTGTACAATTCCATCATTACCCCCCTACTTTTATATTCGATGCCCCGGCTAATGAAAGCCAGTAACCCATATGCCTTTTTGACCACCCTGTCCACCTGTCCTGCTGCCTTCAAGGACTTGTGTACCTGTACTCCAAGGTCCCTCTGTACCCCTGTCTTCCCTAGGGTCCTTCCATTCATGGTGTACTCCCTCTCCAAGTTATTTCTGCCAAAGTACATCACCTTGCACTTTTCAGGATTCAATTCCATCTGCCACTGCTCCGCCCATCTGACCATCTCATCTATATCTTCCTGCAGCTTGCAGATCCCTTCTTCGCTATTCACCACCCCCCCTACCTTTGTGTCATCTGCAAACTTGCTGATCATGCCCTGTACGTTGACATCCAGATCATTAATGTAGATTACAAACAGTAAGGGACCCAATACCGATCCCTGCGGCACCCCACTGGACACCGGCCTCCAGTCACAGAAGCACCCTTCTACCATCACCCTCTGCCTTCTGTCACTAAGCCAGTTTTTTATCCATTTTGCCAAGGTGCCCTGGATCCCATGGGCTCTTACCTTCTTGACTAGTCTCCTGTGTGGGACCTTGTCAAAAGCCTTACTGAAATCCATGTATACCACATCCACTGCACTACCCCCATCTACCTCCTTGGTCACCCCTTCAAAAAATTCAATCAAGTTAGTCAGACACGACCTTCCCTTAACAAAGCCATGTTGACTATCCTTAATTAACCCTCGATCCTCCAAGTGAAGACTGATTCTGTCCCTCAGAATCTTTTCTAGCAGCTTCCCCACCACCGATGTCAGACTCACCGGCCTGTAGTTCCCAGGTTTATTCCTACTGCCCTTTTTAAATAATGGCACCACATTAGCTATCCTCCAGTCCTCCGGTACATCCCCTGTTGCAAGAGAGGCTCTGAAAATTTGTGCCAGAGCCCCCGCAATCTCCTCCCTTGCCTCTCTCAGCATCCTGGGATACATCTCGTCAGGGCCCGGAGACTTATCCACTTTTAAGCCTGCCAGAGCCTCTAGCACAGCCTCCCTGTCAATAGCAATATGCTCAAGAACATCACAACCCTCCTGCTCCATTTCTAAGTCCGCATCGCCCTCCTCCCTCGTAAAAACAGATGCAAAAAAATCATTTAAAACATCTCCTACATCCTCTGGCTCCACACACAGCTTTCCACTATGGTCCCTGATGGGCCCCACTCTTTCCCTCGTTATCCTCTTACCTCTCAACTTCTGCCTTATCAGATTAAAATCGGCCTTGCCCCAATTTAGAAATTTTCCTCTTTCCTCTGGTCCCTCTTTATCCTTTTCCATTACCACCTTAAATATCACTGAATTGCTCTGCCACTGACACTTCAGCCACCTGTCCGGCCTCATTTCCCAAGATTAAGTCCAATACCGCCCCCTCCTTGGACTTTCAACATATTGGCTCAAAAAGCCCTCCTGGATGACCCTTAGGAACTCTGCACCCTCAGGGCCCTTGACACTTTGGCTATCCCAATCAATATTCGGGAAGTTGAATTAACCCACAAATCTGCACATCTTTGGAGTGTGGGAGGAAACCGGAGCACCCAGAGAAAACCCACGCAGGTCACGGGGAGAACGTACAAACTCCGTACAGACAGCACCCATAGTCGGGATGGAACCCGGGTCTCCGGCGCTGCATTCGCTGTAAGGCAGCAACTCTACCGCTGCCCCACCGTGCGGTAATATCTTTTAAAAGTAAATATAATAATGAGAGGCATAGCTAGGTGGACAGAACCTTTTTTTGAATGGAAATATCCAAGACTGAGGACACAGCTGTGAGGTGAGAGGGGCAAAGTTTAAAGGAGATGTGTGGAGCAAGTGTTTTACACAGAGTGGGGTGGGGGCCTGGAACGTGCTGCCAGGGGTGGGGGTGGAGGCAGATACGATAGTGGTGTTTAAGAGGCTTTTGGACAGGCACATGGATACGCAGGGAGTGGAGGGATATGGATCACGTGCAGGGAGAGGAGATTGGTCTTGGCATCATGTACAGCACGGACATTATGGGCCGAAGGGCCTGTTCCTGTGGTCATCTGTTCTATATTAAAGATACCTTACAAACAGGCTACGGCCAACCTCGTTCACACCAACCGTCCATCACCTGTTCACACTAGTTATAAGGTCAGATGGTCATAAGTGATAGGAATAGAATGAGGCCATTTGGCCCATTGAGTCTACTCCGCCATTCAATCACGGCTGGTCTATCTCTCTGTCCTAACCCCATTCCTGGCACCCATGTTAATCAACAATCTATTTATTTCTGCCTTAAAAATATCCACTGATATCTCTACGTCTGCCCACTTTCTCATCAACTTCCTGCACACAAGGGGCAATTTTTACAACGGGCCAATTAACCTACAAACCTTTTCGTCTTTGGGATGTGGGAGGAAACCGGAGCGCCTGGGGAAACCCACGCGGTCACGGGGAGAACGTGCAAACTCCACACTGACAAGGGGGTTCAAGGGGTATTTTATAGTCTCATGTACCAATTAAGGTGCAGACACCATTCCCTCCGTAACTCCCTGGTCCACTCGTCCCTTCCTACCCAAACCACCTCAACCCCGGGTACTTTCCCCTGCAACCGCAGGAGATGCAACACCTGTCCCTTTACCTCCCCCCTCGACTCCATCCAAGGACCCAAATAGTCTTTCCAGGTGAGGCAGAGGTTCACCTGCACCTTCTCCAACCTCATCTATTGCATCCGCTGCTCCAGATGTCAACTTCTCTACATCGGCGAGACCAAGCACAGGCTCGGCGATCGTTTCGCTCAACACCTTCGCTCAGTCCGCCTCAACCAATCTGATCTCCCGGTGGCTGAGCACTTCAACTACCCCTCCCATTCCCAATCTGACCTTTCTGTCATGGGCCTCCTCCAGTGTCAGAGTGAGGCCCACCGCAAATTGGAGGAACAGCACCTCATATTTCGCCTGGGCAGTTTGCAGCCTAGTGGTATGAACATCGACTTCTCCAACTTTAGATAGTTCCTCTGTCCCTCCCTTCCCCTCCTCCTTCCCAGATCTCCCTCTATCTTCCTGTCTCCACCTATATCCTTCCTTTGTCCCGCCCCCTTGACATCAGTCTGAAGAAGGGTCTCGACCCGAAACGTCACCCATTCCTTCTCTCCTGAGATGCTGCCTGACCCGCTGTTCTCTATAGATTTCATATTGTTGTCAGTTTTCCAGCTGTTGCTTTTGGAAACCTCTGTCTCACATTGAAAAGGCCATCAGAGGGCTTTGGCCCTTCGACCCACAATGTCCGTGCTGAACATGATGCCAAGACCAACTCTCCTCTCCTGCCTGCACGTGATCCATATCCCTCCATTCCCTGCATATCCATGTGCCTGTCCAAAAGCCTCGTAAACACCACTATCGTATCTGCCTCCACCCGCACCCCTGGCAGCACGTTCCAGCCCCCCCCCCCCCCCCCTCTGTGTAATAAAACATCTCCTTTAAACTTTGCCCCTCTTACTTTAATGTTGTGTCCTCTAGTATTTAACATTTCCACCCTGGGGGTAAAAGGTTCTGACTGTCTACCCTATCTACGCCTCTCATCATTTAATATATTTCCATTAGGGGCGGTCACGGTGGCGCAGCGGTAGAGTTGCTGCCTTACAGCGAATGCTGCGCCGGAGACCCGGGTTCCATCCCCACTACGGGTGCTGTCTGCACGGAGTTTGTACGTTCTCCCCGTGACCTGCGTGGGTTTTCTCCGGGCGCTCCGGTTTCCTCACACACTCCAAAGACGTGTAGGTTTGTAGGTTAATTGGCTTGGTATGAATGTTTAAAAAACCGGTCCCCTTGTGTGTGTTGGATAGTGTTAGTGTGCGGGGATCGCTGGGCGGTGTGGACCCGGTGGGCCGAAGGGGGCTTGTTTCCACGCTGTATCTCTAAACTAAACTAAACTGACAAAAGAGTTCTCCCCACAATCTCTGGCGTTCCATAGAAGACAATCCCAGTCTGTCCCACCCTCTCCCTGTAGCTGGAACCCTCTAATCCAGGCAGCGTTCCGGTAAACCTCCCCTGCCCACTCTCCAAAGCACTGAATGTAATTGGACTCCTGTGATCATCATCTTGGCTTGGATAGCATTTCTAACACTTCCATCCGTTAATCTAATTTTATTCCATTATCATTAACCTGAACCAATTTACACACACTCTCTGTTTTTCACAAGTAACCAGCATCAGACCAGATGGTAACTTTTGTTGCTTGGATTTTTTTTGTTTTGTTAATCACTATATTATTCTCAGTGGGAGAGAGAGGGTGATTTTTAATGCCTGGGAAAAGGCATAGGCCTTTTGCGAAAGTGAAGGGGTTTATAGAAAGCACGGGAAATGTAAAATGTGTCGAAACATATAAGATTATTAAGGGGTTGGACACGTTAGAGGCAGGAAACATGTTCCCAATGTTGGGGGAGTCCAGAACAAGGGGCCACAGTTTAAGAATAAGGGGTCGGCCATTTAGAACTGAGATGAGGAAAAACCTTTTCAGTCAGAGAGTTGTGAATCTGTGGAATTCTCTGCCTCAGAGGGCAGTGGAGGCCAATTCTCTGAATGCATTCAAGAGAGAGCTAGATAGAGCTCTTAAGGATAGCGGAGTCAAGGGGTATGGGGAGAAGGCAGGAACGGGGTACTGATTGAGAATGATCAGCCATGATCACATTGAATGGCGGTGCTGGCTCGAAGGGCCGAATGGCCTCCTCCTGCACCTATTGTCTATTGTCTATTGTGTCAGAAAGATTCACCCAACAAAACGTCCAAACCTCAATGCGTTTGCCTCGACTACAGGGAGCCAACTACCCTGGAGAGATCAGGTTGACAGGTCGATAAGTTAACAGACAATAGACAATAGGTGCAGGAGGAGGCCATTCGGCCCTTCAAGCCAGCACCGCCATTCAATGTGATCATGGTTGATCATTCTCAATCAGTACCCCGTTCCTGCCTTCTCCCCATACCCCCTGACTCCGCTATCCTTAAGAGCTCTATCTCGCTCTCTCTTGAAATCATCCAGAGAATTGGCCTCCACTGCCTTCTGAGGCAGAGAATTCCACAGATTCACAACTCTCTGACTGAAAGACTTTTTTCCTCATCTCAGTTCTAAATGGCCTACCCCTTATTCTTAAACTGGTTCTGGACTCCCCCAACATCTGGAACATGTTTCCTGCCACTAATGTGTCCAATCCCTTAATAATCTTATATGTTTCAATAAGATCCCCTCTCATCCTTCTAAATTCCAGTGTATACAAGCCTAGTCGCTCCAGTCTTTCAACGTACGACAGTCCCGCCATTCCGGGAATTAACCTAGTGAACCTACGCTGCACGTCCTCAATAGGAAGAATGTCCTTCCTCAATGGCCCAATTACAGTGATATGAACATGGTTTTAACAAATTAGACGCAGCAAAAGCAAGGAGACAACTCCAATCACAGGAGAATGAGGTCATGTTTTGATTTTGGTCTAGTGTGGAGATGCATCAGGTACTTGTGTATAATCTTCTCCGCGGATTGTCACCGTGTCGCGGTGGAGAAGCTCGTGTGGTCATGAGATCCTGAGAGCGATGCCGTCTGGAGCTACGCTCCTGGTAGGGTCACCCATGGGGGTAAGGTCGAGGGGGAGGGAGGTCCCTGAACAAAGAGAAATCCAACCAAGACCTCAACGGTGGAACAGGCGGAGGGAGGGAGGATGATGGCGGCTGACTTTAGTGGAGCGTCACAACGGCTGGGAAGGCGGATGGATGAAGGCTGCAGCAGGAAAGGGTCCCCGGTCGTCTTGGACTCCACGCCACTGGATCCTGACCCAGATCTGTCAAGGACCGTGTGGTGGCTGTCTGTGCACCAGTCTCCCCACGTTAAACAAAGTCACGCACAGGGGTCCCACCCTATGGAGAGGACAGTCACACTCTCCTCCAGTGAAAAGATTTAATAGGAATCCGAAGGGTAACTTTTTCACACAGAGGGTGGTGGGTGTATGGAACGAGCTGCCAGAGGAGGTAGTTGAGGCTGGGACTATCCCATCGTTTAAGAAACAGTTGGGCAGGTACATGGATAGGACAGGTTTGACAATAGACAATAGACAATAGGTGCAGGAGGAGGCCATTTGGCCCTTCGAGCCAGCACCGCCATTCAATGTGATCATGGCTGATCATTCTCAATCAGTACCCCGTTCCTGCCTTCTCCCCATACCCCCTGACTCCGCTATCCTTAAGAGGGTTTGGAGGGTTATGGACCAAGCGCAGGCAAGTGGGACTAGGGTAGCTGGGACATTGTTGGCCGGTGTGGGCGAGTTGGGCTGAAGGGCCTGTTTCCACACTGTATCACTCTGTGACTCTATGATTCTAATTAACTGACAAACCTGTACGTCTTTGGAATGTGGGAAGGAACAGCCAGATGATCAGCCAGAATCCCATGGGCACCAGCATCTTAATGCACCATCAGTATTCAATTTGTAGATTTTAGATTTTTTAGAGATACAGCGCGGAAACAGGCCCTTCAGCCCACCGAGTCCGCGCCGCCCAGCGATCCCCGCACATTAACACTATCCTACACCCACTAGGAACAATTTTTACATTTACCCAGTCAATTAACCTACATATCTGTACGTCTTTGGAGTGTGGGAGGAAACCGAAGATCTCGGAGAAAACCCACGCAGGTCACGGGGAGAACGTACAAACTCCGTACAGACGGCGCCCGTAGTCGGGATGGAACCCGGGTCTCCGGCGCTGCATTCGCTGTAAGGCGGCAACTCTACCGCTGCGCCACCGTGCCGCCCTTTATTGTACCATCAATGTTGTGCCATCAATTCCTATCAGATGATTTATCTTGTCCCAAAACCACGTTTTAGTTTAGTTTAGTGTAGATAGTGCGCGGAAACATGCCCTGTGGCCCACCGAAACCTCACCGACCAGCGATCTTCGCGCAACAATGGATATATTTAAGGCAGAGATAGATAGATTGTTGATCAGTGCGGGTGTCAGGGGTTATGGGGAGAAGGCAGGAGAATGGGGTTAGGAGGGAGAGATAGATCAGCCATGATTGAATGGCGGAGTAGACTCGGTGGGCCGAGTGGCCTAATTCTGTTCCTATCACTTATGAACTAACATGATATCGCACACCCAATAGGAACAATTTTCAATCTAACCAAGCCTATTTGCCGACATACCAGCACGTCTTTTGAGGAAACCAGAGCACCCGGAGAAAACCCATGCAGGTCACAGGGAGAACGTACAAACTCCACACAGACAGCAGCCATACTGAACCCGGGTCTCTGGCGCTATGAGGCAGCAACCCTGCCGTTCTGGACAAGACACAGCTCTGGAGTAACTCAATGGGTCAGGTAGCATCTCTGGAGAATGTGGCTAGATGATGTTTTGGGTCGGGACCCTTCTTCAGACTCGAGTGCATGAGAGGTTGTTAAACAGAACTATATTCTGCACTCTGTATCTTTCCCTTTGCTCAATCCATTGTACTTGAGTTGGACTTGATTGGATCTACGTATGGCATGTCCAATCTAGACAATAGACAATAGGTGCAGGAGGAGGCCATTCGGCCCTTCGAGCCAGCACCACCATTCAATGTGATCATGGCTGATCATTCTCAATCAGTACCCCGTTCCTGCCTTCTCCCCATACCCCCTGACTCCGCTATCCTTAAGAGCTCTATCTAGCTCTCTCTTGAATGCATTCAGAGAATTGGCCTCCACTGCCTTCTGAGGCAGAGAATTCCACAGATTCACAACTCTCTGGGTGAAAAAGTTTTTCCTCATCTCCGTTCTAAATGGCCTACCCCTTATTCTTAAACTTAGGACGGAGATGAGGAAAAACGTTTTCACCCAGAGAGTTGTGAATCTGTGGAATTCTCTGCCGCAGAAGGTAGTGGAGGCCAATTCTCTGGATGTTTCCAAGAAAGAGTTAGATTTGGCTCTTGGAGCTAAAGGAATCAAGGGGTATGGGCAGGGCCGTTTTTACAGCATTATGGGCCCCCGGGCAAAGCAGTGTACTGGGGCCCCTACCATTACTCTCCCCCACCCCCCTTTCCCTACCAGCCCCCCCCTGTCGTGCCGGCGAAAAGCACTTACCGAAAAGCACTTAGCGATGGACTTAGGGTGCTACATTGTTGCAAAAAGCACTTACAGATCGCTGTGAGAAGCACTTAGGGATGGAAAAGCAAAGCACTTTGGGAGCTAATTGTTGCGAAACAGATCGCTGTGAGAAGCACTTAGGGATGGAAAATGTTGCGAAAAAAGCACTTATTGAACCTACATTTTTAAAGTAGTATTTATTTATTGCAAGTCACTTAACATACACAGATCAGCATGGGGCCCCTATGCTCGTGGGGCCCCGGGCAAGTGCCCATCAGGCCCATGCGTTAAGACGGCCCTGGGTATGGGGAGAAAGCAGGAACGGGGTACTGATTGTGGATGATCAGCCATGATCACATTGAATGGTGGTGCTGTCTCGAAGGGCTGATTGGCTTCCTCCTGCATCTATTCTCTCTCTCTCTCTCTCTCTCTCTCTCTCTCTCTCTCTCTCTGTCTACCGCTGCGCCACCGCGCCGTCCCACCAATTCTTTGACATTTCCATTCTGGAAAAAGAGTTCTGACCATCCATCCTGTCGATGCCTCTCATAATCTTGTACGGAACACGAACGTGTGTACGCAGCCCAGGCCATCGCACAAACCAACCTCCCTCCCACTGACTCCATCTACACCTCACGCTGCCTCGGCAAGGCCAGCAGCCCAGACCATCACACAAACCAACCTCCCTCCCACTGACTCCAACTACACCACACGCTGCCTCGGCAAGGCCAGCATCATAATCAAGGACCAGTCTCACCCCGGCCACTCCCTCTTCTCCCCTCTCCCATCGGGCAAGAGGTACAGAAGTGTGAAAACACACACCTCCAGATTCAGGGACAGTTTCAGCCCAGACCATCACACAAACCAACCTCCCTTCCACTGACTCCATGTACACCTCACGCTGCCTCGGCAAGACCAGCAGCATAATCAAGGACCAGTCTCACCCCGGCCACTCCCTCTTCTCCCCTCTCCCATCGGGCAAGAGGTACAGAAGTGTGAAAATGCACACCTCCAGATTCAGGGACAGTTTCTTCCCGGCTGTTATCAGGCAACTGAACCATCCTACCACAACCAGAGAGCAGTGCTGAACTACTATCTACCTCATTTGTGAGCCTCGGACTATCCTTGATCGGACTTTGCTGGCTTTACCTTGCACTAAACGTTATTCCCTTTATCCGGTATCTGTACACTGTAAATGGCTCGATTGTAATCATGTATTGTCTTTCCGCTGACTGGTTAGCACGCAACAAAAGCTTTTCACTGTACCTCAGTACACGTGACAATAAACTGAACTAAACATACAACTACAGGAGTACAACTTTCACTATACTCCCTTGGCCAGACCTTTGTCTACCCCCTTGCCTCATCTATGTCCTTTCTTATGTTCTCTCCACAACTCCACAAAGATAGTCACGGTGGAGTTGCTGCTTTACAGCGAATGCAGCGCCGGAGACCCGGGTTCCATCCCCACTACGGGTGCTGTCTGTACGGAGTTTGTACGTTCTCCCCGTGACCTGCGTGGGTTTTCTCCGAAATCTTCGGTTTCGTCCCACACTCCAAAGACGTGCAGGTTTGTAGGTTAATTGGCTTGGCATGAATGTAAAATTGTCCCAAGTGTGTGTAGGATAGTGTTAATGTGCGGGGATCGCTGGGCGGCGTGGACTCGGTGGGCCGGAGGGCTTTTTATCCGCGTTGTATTTCTAAACTAAACTCAACCAAACTTCCTCTCCTAGCTTTGTGTCATCAGCAAACAAGCCCTTAGTTTCTTCACCCAAATCATTCAGATATTTTGGAAAAGGCTTAGGTTCCAAATCCACCTTATTATAGAAACATAGAAACATAGAAAATAGGTGCAGGAGTAGGCCATTCGGCCCTTCGAGCCTGCACCGCCATTCAATATGATCATGGCTGATCATCCAACTCAGTATCCTGTACCTGCCTTCTCTCCATACCCCCTGATCCCTTTAGCCACAAGGGCCACATCTAACTCCCTCTTAAATATACCCAATGAACTGGCCTCAACTACCTTCTGTGGCAGAGAATTCCACAGATTCACCACTCTCTGTGAAAAAAAACTTTCTCATCTCGGTCCTAAAAGACTTCCCCCTTATCCTTAAACTGTGACCTCTTGTTCTGGACTTCCCCAACATCGGGAACAATTTTCCTGCATCTAGCCTGTCCAACCCCTTAAGAATTTTGTAAGTTATATTTTGTTCAACAGAATTGAAGACCTGACGATCAGCCAGAATCCCATCGATGCCACATCTTAACGACTACACCACTAGTGTTCAACATTCAACCAGGTGTATGAGTTGTGTTACTCCAGCACTCTGTGAAACGTCACCTATCCATGTTCTTCAGAGTGCTCCCAAACATTTGATTATTGTAAAAAATAGCATAAAACATCTGGAAAATTGCAAGCTAGCTAATTACAGTGTTGTTCCAGCCCAGAATCAGGAGCATCTTTAAGTTGTAATGCTACACAGCTGTGTTCCATTAAATAAAGAGAAATATGTTTGTGTTAATTATGCAGAAATGTGGAACTGGTCCCAAAGTAACCAATTTACTTTAACATATGGTTCCATTAATACTGATTGCAAAATGTCACTCATTGTGGATTAATACCTCATGGTATTATATATCCAACAGATAAACCTGCAAACATGAGGAACTGCAGAGTGCTGGAGTAACTCAGCGGGTCAGGCAGCATCTGTGGAGAGAAAGAATGTGTGATGTGTTGGGTTGAGACCCTTCTTCAGACTTGGCAAACTGGAATAATCCCATTTAGTTAATCTCCCTCCAAACCATGCCTTTTAAATGTTGTGACAGTCCCTCCACGACCTCCTCTGGCAGCTCTTTCCCTACACCCACCACTCTCTGTGTGGATAAAGTAGCTCCTCAGGTTCATATTACTGGTTTAGTTTAGAGATACAGCGCGGAAACAGGCCCTTCGGCCCTCTGAGTCCGTGCCGCCCAGCGATCACCCCGCACACCAGCGCTCTCCGACACACTAGGAACATTTGAGTGGCACGGTGGCGCAGCGGTAGAGTTGCTGCCTTACAGCGAATGCAGCGCCGGAGACCCAGGTTACATCTCCACTACGGGTGCTGTCTGTACGGAGTTTGTACGTTCTCCCCGTGACCTGCGTGGGTTTTCTCCGGGTGCTCCGGTTTCCTCACACACTCTAAAGACGTGCAGGTTTGTAGGTTAATTGGCTTGGAAGTCAAGCATGATTTCCCCTTCATAAATCCATGCTGACTTTGACCGATCCTGTCACTGCTTTCCAAATGCGCTGCTATAACATCTTTAATAATCGACTCCAGCATCTTCCCCACTACCGATGTAAGGCTAACTGGTAAATAATTCCCCGCTTTCTCTCTCCCTCCTTTCTTAACAAGTGGAGTTACATTGGCTACCCTCCAATCCACAGGAACTGATCCAGAGTCGAGAGAGTTGCTGCCTCACAGCCCCAGAGACCCGGGTTCGATCCCGACTACGGGCGCTGTCTGTGCGGAGTTTGTACGCTCTCCCCGTGACCACATGGGTTTTCTCTGAGATCTTTGGTTTCCTCCCACACTCCACAGAGGTAAAATATCCATGTTCTCCACAGATGCTGCCTGATCCCTCCCTCCCTCCCTCCCTCCCTCCCTCCCTCCCTCCCTCCCTCCCTCCCTCCCTCCCTCCCTCCCTCCCTCCCTCCCTCCCTCCCTCCCTCCCTCCCTCCCTCCCTCCCTCCCTCCCTCCCTCCCTCCCTCCCTCCCTCCCTCCCTCCCTCCCTCCCTCCCTCCTTCCCTCCCTCCTTCCCTCCCTCCCTCCTTCCCTCCCTCTCTCTCTCCCTCCCTCTCTCCCTCCCTCTCTCCCTCTCTCCCTCCTTCCCTCCCGCACTCTCCTCTCCCACACTCCCTCTCTCCCTCCTTCCCTCCCGCACTCTCCTCTCCCACACTCCCTCTCTCCCTCTCTCTGTCCCCCTCCCTCCCTCCCTCTCTCCCTTCCTCCCTCCCTCTCTCTCTCTCTCTCTCTCTCTGTACCTTGGCAGGACCCAGTAAATTGTAATCCATACGTCAGTGTTGTGCGTGCCCCACCAAGCTAGACTCCACCTCTCCCTCCTTCCCTCCCTCCCTCCCTCCCTCCCTCCCTCCCTCCCTCCCTCCCTCCCTCCTTCTCTCCCTCCCTCCCTCCCTCCCTCCCTCTCTCCCTCCCTCCCTACCCCCTCCACCCCTCCCTCCCTTACTCCCTCCCTCTCTTCCTCCCCCTCCCTCCCTCCCTCCCCTCCCTCCCTCCCCTCCCTCTCTCCCTCCCTCCCCCCTCCCTCCCCCCTCCCTCCCCCTCCCTCTCTCCCTCCATCCCTCTCCCTCCCTCCCCCCTCCCTCCCCCCTCCCTCCCCCTCCCTCCCTTACTCCCCCCTCCCTCTCTCCCTCCCCTCCCTCTCCCTCCCTCCCTCTCCCTCCCTCCCTCCCTC